>NW_026935012.1:0-61662 GCF_032062105.1 Saccostrea cuccullata
ATACAATGATTACGTCATAATATGACATTCATGACATCTAGATACTGCATCTGAGCAAAAAAAATCCCATCAATATGAAGAAGTTAAAATTAATTATATACATACCACCTATTTCAATCCTACATTGAACGCGAATATATTTTTGTTACTTATATGTCCATCCACTATGACTGGTAGGTTAGTTGATATGGCTTCAAATAAAAAAAAAACGCGGCAAGGTAGTGATTCGACGGATAAAAGAGTACAAAAGCCATAAAAAATCAAATGAAAAAGTAGAGGAAGTGCCGGTTGAAATATAATTTGACCATTCCGCGTAGTACTATTCTAACCATCCTGACTGTGCATATCGATTTTAAACATTATGTTATATACGAACATGGGTGTAATATCATGAATAATGGAGACAAGTGACAATCCTTTGTTGATTAAAATACTTGAATGTTTTCAACAACATATTAATGAATGAACATAGGCGCAGTTTTTAATGCAGTACACACTAATATGTTCAAATATTGAATATTAAAATCAAAATGCATGTCTTAACCCCCTCCCCCCCGACAACATAGAAGCGATATAGAAATTAAGAATTAAAAATAAATAAATAAATACATTGTATAATTCTGCTCAAAAGACAAGATACATTCCTGAAAAACAAAATTAAAACCTAAATGACCAGGATGTCGAAATTTTATGCTAATCTTTATATGAATCAATGTAATAAATAACAAACCATGTTTGTTAAACTTAAATCACAATTCATCATTTATAGTCTTGAACGGGGGATATTTAAAAAAGAACTTATATGTGTATTAATTGAATTTTATGTGAAAAAGTAAACTTTAAAAATGATCTCGTCATAAAGTTTGAATCAAATAAAAAGAAATCAATGTTATCTAGCAGACTTAGATTTCAGATAACTAGGAAAACTCGTATTTAGGGCTACATCTATATATATACATGTATTTGAAATCAAATTCATATGTTACTTACAAATCCCCCCTTTATTTCTTTAAAACTTCACGCATTCTGCAAGACCTATATTATATTGTCAAAATGCACGAATAAATAAGTGTTCGTCATGAAGCAAAATTGTAATCAAGATCAGAAGGATATGGAGATAACGAACAGTATTCAATCTCAAAGTCCATTAAACAATATACAAAATAAGAGCAGAGCAAACACGGACCTCTGAAACATCAGAGGTGGGATTAGGTGCCATGGAGGAGTGAGCACCCCCTGCCGACCGGTCACACCCGCCGTGTGCTCGTTGTCATGATCAGGAAATAACGGAAAAAATCCGTCGTCAATTCAGTGTATAAGATTATCAGATTATCCCTTCGTTTCTCGGTAGTTGCACTGAATTCAGGTTTCTTGGTTCCCTTAGGATCTCCGCAGGTCATGTGACCTGTTGTAGGTATAAATGCGGAGAAAATCGATTGTTTTAGTTAGTCTGTTACGGACGGCTGTATTGAAAATACGTCTACTGAAGAGTCAATCGTGGTAGGTACTAAAAGGGATACTTTATAAAGTCTTACATGTCTGAAATAGACTTTCGAGGCTTTGGGTGGTAATATACATTTATATACATATACATGTATATAGCACCTTCATACACTGGTTTGACTGAAGGTAAGAAGCGGTTGAGCTTCAGTCCTTGGAAGGCGCGTGCACTCCCGAGACATGAAGGAGTTATTGTACATATTATTAATTTCAACTTGTGATTGAGAAAATTGATTTATTCTTTAATTTTTCAGATAGAACAGCCGAATCACATTAAAGAACCCGAAAGCGTAACACTCACTTTACAAAAATAGTACTCAATCTAATAATTGTATTTCTTTATAATAGGCCCAGATTTTTTTTTCTTTTCAATAGAAACACAAATGGTTAGGAGTAGTAAAATGGGATTCAGTTTAGTAATATGAATATCTATGTCTTAATTTTTTTATATTGTGCTATGTTTCAGGGTGTTTTTACTTTTTGTTGACTTAAATTTCAAATACCTTCAAAATAAACCTGTATCAGCTACCTTACTTTATCATGTTCATTGCGAAAAGCGGTGCCCTTTGAGATGGCCACCATGTCAATGTTATCTTGTTTTCCAAAGTACTAAAGCAGAAAATAGTCCACTGAAATATATATGAACAATCATAAATATATGATAGCAATGCATATAGATGTAAATCACTTGTAAAAAAAACATGGTCAAAATGAGAGTAATTTTCCTTTTATTGTGCTCATAAACATAAAGAGTTATCTTTCTTAGTCAATAATAAGATCGAAGTAAAGGCACTCTGGAATGTAGATAAAACAATAAGATCAAATCCAGAGAAAAAAAAAATATGACAATTATTCTATATACATTTACATTAGTCGAGAAGTCTCATGAATTATACGTAGATACTTTATATAAAAGTTACGAAAAAGTTAATAGCCATTCTTTGTATTCACTTAAACTTCGTTGCCACGCATGGTTACCGATTTTGATGAAACTTCACCCATGCTTAGTACTTGACACCAGAAACAAATATCAAACAGTATTTCGTTGCTATGTGTCTCGGTTGCTATGGCAACAGCCGGAAAAGTTTAAAAAATTGAGTTTTTCAGCCACTTTACATCTTGACTGTGGCTTAGAGTAATATACGCGATAACGTGTGCCATTTTAAAATACGGCTGGAAATTTTTTATTTTGTTTACCAATAAAAGTTACGAAAATACTGTAAATTACACCATCTAAATAAAATGCGTTATAAAATTATCAAATTATAATTATTAATTATCCTGCTAGGAGAGAAATGGCTATTTTTTAGGGATGGCAATTTGTAACCGGTTAACCGATTACTCGGTCGGAACGATCCCAATCGGTTAGAAAATCTGTAATCGGTTAGTCGGAAAAAAATAAAATTTATGTAAATTTGAACCAAATTTTGATAGAAATTCAATTTTGAAAAAAATATCTTTGGACAAACGTTGAATGTTATTATCGTTCTCCGGATTGAGATTATAGGGTAATTAGCCATTGTGTGTTTGAAGTGATAATTACTGTTAAAACACCGCTTGTCCTTACCCTGACTGTCCTGTAGTTCTTTAATGATGATTAAATCACTGTTGAGAAGTGAAAATTAGTGTTTGTTTTTTTTTTTTACAGTCATCTATCGAATAAATTGCTAAACATACTTTGTAAATCAAGTGATGTATTTAAGACTAAGTAATAATTATGGTGACAATGCAACTGGTGACAACTGGAAAAATATCAATGATTTAATTCTCAGACATGATTTGTGTTTTCTTAATTTTTCCCTATTCTCAGATTCTTTTTGAAACTAAAATAAAATATATAAGCTTACTTAAAAAAAAGTCAAGTACAATTATTATATATGTAGACTTTATCAGTCTTCTTGTGTATACAATAGATCTACATAGGAAAAAGAGTTATGTACATAAAGAAAATGCGTATTTTGATACGGTTAACAGGTTAATCGGTCGGAACGTCTTGCGGTTAACCGATTAGCAATTCTGTATTCGATTGCCATCCCTACTATTTTTAAATAAATCCACCACGTGACGCCGTCGCTACTTTTAGATTGATAAACAAACACGGCGTCAAGAAAACGAGGTAAGCCCTTTGAGATACAACTCACTTTTGACATGGATGGCGTGTTACTATTAATATAACTTATCTTTAAATGTAACCAGTTTCAACCATCTATACTCTTTTATGACGCATATTAACCTTTTATTAATAATCGTTGTCAAAATGCAACATACCTCTTGTCTATAATTGGAGATGAAGAAATAAAAGGTAAAAGAATTGTATTTTTTGTTTAATTATAACACTAAATTGACCATGTTATGCATATACATGTAATTCTTAAAATTACATATTCGCTCCTTGTTGTGTTGAACTTGATGGGGCAAGGAAATACCGGTACTAAGAATACGATATATCTTTGGAAATTAAAACACATTAAAATGATACGGAGCAGATTAAATGCTGTCTTTGGTAAATGAGTTATGCATTACAAGGGAAAAAAAATTCGATGGTATGGAAAGAATGTTGTTTATTGGCCATAGAAAATCTACGTAAAAAGCAATAAAAATAATCAATATTTAATTTGGACTACGACATTTAACCGACAATGCGTCTTCGGGGGATCGTTTCGTGCATAAGTAATGATAGTACACAAAAAAAACCGAAAAGCCACATTAATATTAATATTATTAGTCTGTGATGCAAAGCATCTGTCACAAACTTTCCCACTGTTGAACAAGATTCATGTATACAAAGCTTAATCTGGTAATCTGGAAAATCATGACCGTAACCATTGATAATGAATTTTTCTATCAAGACAATACATGATTAAAGCAAACAAAAAATGGCCACAATGTCCTTTTAAATGATTTCAGACAAAAGATAAAAATACCTTTTAAATTTTATGTTTTCAACTTTAAGCTCAAGATGGGACCATGCAGCATTTATCACCAGTGTTTGACCAGTGAAAAAAAATGAGTAAAAAAGACTGACTTCGTTTCATACTTTATATATATAATAAAAGTATATATGCCCCGCCCTCATATTTGGCACTGAGATCATAAGAAATTTTAAGCCTAAGCAAAAATTTTTATGATTGATTGATTGTATATTGTTTAACGTCCCTGTCGAGAATTTTTCACTCATATGGAGACGTACGCCACTATTTCCAGGTGGAGAGCTGCAAATTTTGTCCTATACTCGGCACTCAGGGCCATTGAGCAGGGAGAGATCTTTTTTCGTGCCAGCACCTTCTGCGACACGGGTCCTCGGTTTATAGGTCTCATCCGAAGGACCGGCCCCCTCGTCCCGCAGTGGGATTTGAACCCGCGACGTATGGATTGACCCTTTACTTCGCGACTCTAAAGCAGACGTTCTAACCACTACGCCACGAGGGCGACTCAAAATCTTTATTGTAAATTATGTCTATTACATTTTTGTCTGTCAACTAGAACATAATTGAAATATTTTTCGATATTGACTTATTAAAATGTTGTTTATGCATAATTTTAGATTAATTCATTTTATGATAAATATTTCACTGATAATTGATATTTTAACTTACGTCTGAGTTTTTTTGCTTGTAATTTTCTTTTCTTACAATTTGAATTGTGTTTTTTTGAATAGATTACATGCAATTTGAAATGTACATGTATAATAATTGGGTTTAATGAAAATTTTAGGCATATTTTGCTTAAACAATGCAGGGATATAAGAGATGTCTCTGATCATTTCGGTACGACTTTGAAAATCTAATTTCATTTTGCATATACATGTTTTTTATTTGGATATTATTAAAAATTCCTATGTCGAATATATTAGAAAAAATGGATTTCTTATATTATTAGAAGCTATCAATTCCACAGTAAGTATGAATGTTCATGTCAAGATAAGTCAATCAATAAAGGTAACTATGCTCTTTATTGGCCTGATTTTATAATATGACAAATTCGCTATCATTTTTATTTTAACGGGTTAAAATTTTAAAATCTAAATTCTATTTTTTTAAAAGGACTTGTATTTCTATCAAAGTTTCTCTCATTAAAGGTCAGTCAATCAATAAATATTTGTTCATTTAATTTATCATAAACTTTTTTTCAATAGGATATGGCAAGTTGTTTTTTATGGATTTTCTGTAAAAGCCCATACTTTCTTAATCAAAGTGCCCCGTGGGGATCCGGGTTAGAATAGGTCCTCAGTACCCCTTGCTTGTCGTGAAAGGCGACTAAAGGCGTAAAAGGCATCCTTCGGATGAGAACGTATAATCCGAGGCCCCGTGTCACAGCAGGTGTGGCACGATAAAGATCCTTCCCTGCTCAAAAGCCGCAAGTGCCGAGCATAGGCCTAAATTTGCAGCCCTTCACCGGCAATGGTTTCGTCTCCATGTCAGTGAAATATTCTGGAGAGGGACGTTAAACAGTATACAATCAATCAATCATCTTAATCTACATAAAATTTTGCAAACAACGCAGCACAGTTAAGGTTACAGTGAGGAGGCGGGGCCTAATTTGTACGGGAAATGTTTACTATGACGTCACACATAATATAAGGTCTTCAAAATATCACAAAATGAAATTATTTGCTATTTCAAACAGCTTGATAGCTTTAAACTACACACAAACTTACTATTATATGCAGTTTTGTCGTTTCTTAAATCCCACACAACAGTATATAAACGATGCATCGATCGCAATGCATTTGTCAATGTGACGTCATCTCGCAAAAAAGACGCAGTTTGTACACAGTGAGAGGCTGATCAAGTCACATTTTGTACAATTAAATATGCCTTTTTTCTCAAATAAAATATTATTTGCAGTAAAATAAAAAGCCGTTAACTTGGATGTGATGTCTATTTTAGTATTTTATTTATAAACTGTACGTGCCTTTTCCAGACAAGCGATACTGTCGTGTGTTTGTATGCAGATTCATTGAAAAAGTAATGGAAGGGCCCTTATAAATCAATTTATTGCAAGGGCATACCCTCAACATATCTTGTCAAAATTTTACACATAAATTCAAGAAGCATTAAGATATTTGAAAAGTCTTGCGAACCTCTTGAAATTTTGCAAATGAATTAAATATAGCTATATTTAATGTAGTTGACCAGCAAAATATTCAACCTGCCGTCCAACAAATTAAATTTTACCAATTAAAAAAGGGAATCTATATAGGTTCGCAGCACTTTTCACAAACTACATATAGTGTTGAAAAGGATTATGAAACAAACTAAGATTTTTAACTTGGTTATGCCCTTGAAATATTGAAATTTATATATATAATTGCCAAAGTCATGTGATGTCGACATCACATGACAAGTCTAAATAAAAAAATCAAATGTCCCCAACATGTAGATTTTAACCACATTAAATATCTTTGATATCAATGAATTGCTAAAAAGAATCGCCCATCCTAATGAAGTATGTATTTTTTATCTAAAAAAAATCGCTCATATTTTCATTTGTAACCTTAATTGTGCTGCGAAACTTGAATTAAAAATAAATCATCACAGGAAGAAACAAGACCTTACAGTTAAAACTGAAAGGTGGCTTTCAGTGACTTTTCGGTAGCCATTCAGCCACTGAATGGCACATACATTTCAGTGACCTTTCAGTTGCTTTTCAGTCACATTTCAGATACATTTCAGTCACCATTCAGCGGACATATTTCCGTTAACTTTCAGTGACCTTTCCATCAACTTTCAGTGACCTTTCCGTCGTCTTTCAGTGACCTTTCCTCCGACTTTCAGTGACCTTTCTGTCGTCTTTCAGTGACCTTTCCGGCGACTTTCAGCGACCTTTCTGTCGTCTTTCAGTTACCTTTCCGCCACCTTTCAGTGATATTTAATTTTAGTCTCAATTTAGCGATTTTTTTTCACTAGCTTAATATATTAATTTATAATCAGATTATTGTTTCTCCGTAACAATTAAGCAATATTTTGACTAAAGATTTATTATTCAATCTTAATTGTGTTTTTTAATTATCGTAATTGAATTCCCGTATCTTAAAATATCTCTAAATATTATAATTTTATAAAATAAATATGTTTTCAAAATGATTTTTAATTTTTAATTAGATTTATAAAACAAAGTTTCGTCAAGTGATAAAGAATGATGATCCGATAATCGAAACAAAATTTAAATAAATGCTGCTTAAAATTCTATAGTGCTTATACATGTATTTTTCATGGAAAATCTATTTTTGATTGATGAGACAGAATTTATTTCATTTATACCCCTTATATACCTGATCAATTTCGTTTCTTAATCAATTGTCAAAACTGCAGGATATTTTAGCTTTTGAAAGACATCATTTTAAAATCATTTTACATGAATAGAATAAATCATTAATACATGCATGCTTTTTTTAGAAAAAAACTAAATATTGTAGATTTTAGCTTTTAAAATGATATTTTATTCTACTAAGTTTCTAGATAGAGAATTTACAAAGATCTCACATATCTGACACAGAAAGAGGTGCCCATCGCTAATAATTGTCATCATCCCGATAGGAGATGTGTAATAAATCAGTCTGTCCCCAAAATCCGCGCAACTATCATAGAATATACAAAAGATAAACAAGATATATACACATCGCAGCTCTTCGATACAACAGGTGACCCGATTGTTCCATCGATGTCTACAAATTTATTGATTTAAATTCTTGTCCTGTTAAAAAGAAGTCGTACTTCAGTTGGTAAGGCTGCGGACACTCAAGCAAGAGATCCGGGTTCAATTACAGCATGGTGCACGTTTTTTTTTCTTGCATTTATTTTTTCACTCAATCTTTTTATTTGGAATTAAATAAATTTTATGCTATTATACCAGGAAAAAGTGAAATAATTTTTTTAGTTAAAAAATAAGCTGAATATTCAATAAAATGATGCAACTGAATGATGGCTGAAAGGTCACTGAAATGTATGTGCCATTCAGTCGACTGAATGGTAACTGAATGATCACGGAAAGGTCACGGGAAAGGGTCTTTTCAGCGACCTTTCAGTGACCATTCCGTGGGCATTCGGTTACCATTCAGTCCACTGAATGGTAGATTTTCATCCTGTGCATTATGTTATGGTTAATAAACAGATATTTAACGGACCATGACTTATCGGTATATATTTTTATTAGATATGGCAAATTTGGTTTAATGATAAACCGTACTTTCTAAATATAAAATGACATTCTAATATCTAAACAATTTTGAATTGCGAAAAGAGACAGATGACAGATGACATTTATGAACTTTAGATCAGGTCCAACGTGTTAAAGAAACTTAGGAATAAAGAATATGTAGATAACGAACAATATTCAATATCAAAGTCAATAACACAATACAAAATAGGAGCAGAGCAAACACGGACCTCCAAAACATCTAAGGTGGGATCAGGTGCCATGGAAGAGTTAGCATCTACTGCTGTCCGGTCAAACTCGTTGTGTGCTCCTTGTCATGATCAGGAAATAATGAAAAAATCCGTGGTCAATTCAGGTATAAAGAATGGTCTAACAATAAGTATGAAAAACGTCAATCAGCATTCGAATCAATGATAACTTGTATTTGCTGACAAGGTCATTGTATCGACCAAAGAACTTTCAAAATGATGACTTTAAACGAGACTGCTAATATTCTTGTTTCATCAACTTGTTTTTCAATAATTTACTTCCATGTACCTCGAAGATACTTTTGCGTAATCGAATCAACTGAGATATATAAACGCCGCATGCAGGTGATAAAGATAATAAAGGCATATTGCTGCATAAGGGAATTAGACAGTAGAGAAATTTAAGTCATAACGTTTATCATAGAGCTTGGTTGTTAGATTACCATTAACGTCTTATTCAAGTAAAATATCCATGTATGAAACAGAATTTTCATACTCTGTGTTATCATTATTTTAATTTCATCAAAATATACTGTTTCAACATACAAATGGAAATACGATTGATAACTGACAATACGTCGTCGATAAATCTAAATTTTGAAGAACATGTGAACTGAGGATTAATAATAAGCATGCTTAATTCTAATAATATATGATTTTAAGTGTTTTCTAACTTAATAACTATATAAAGTAAAATACTCAAAAATATTATTCTAAACTCCGTAGCTGCCCGGAATGTTTCTGCATGTTTATGTATGATCATTTAAAAAAAAAAAATTAAAGTAGTTTTTTTGTGAATTTTGTAGCTTTTTAGTTTTATATAGTTTGTTTATAATGTACCTGTACTGTAAAAATACAAATGTTCTTAATCCAGGTTTCCTGTAAATCAAAATTTGGGTAGAAGAAATACAATTACGAAATTGTGCTGGAATCAATAACATTAAAACAGAAATCCTTTCAATAGTCAGTATACAATGGTTTCCTGATAACAGCTGGGCAGCCCCCCCCCCCCCAAAAAAAAACAACAAACAAACAAACAAACAAACACATATATTATACATCACTTTCCTGGAACATTGTAGATTTAGCTGCAAGTGTGTTAAGATCGTTTTCACTAGGGATAGGTTGGGACCGCTACAGACATTTGTTTTAATTAAGAATACATACGAACATTTTTTTTAAGAATAACAACAATTTCAGAAAGCTAGCGATAAATTTTTGACTTGGTGCCCCTTAAATTTTTGCATCCATTATGAAAATAATTTCCGTGAAACCCATAGTGGTAGCTAATAGTTTGAAAGGATCTACGCTTGGACATTTAATGAGAACACGCAAGAATTAAATATTTATCATACTGTGGTTTCATCAATATTCGTTGAGCACCAATTTTCGTGGATTTCGTTGTTGAGCAAATCCACGAATTCAAATGTTCATTGAAATACAAAATATGACATTCATTTGTATTGGCAATGATTTTTTCCACGAAATTACGTATCCTCGAAAACGTCTGTTTTACAAAATCCACGAAAATTGATGCCAACGAAAATTGTTGAAACCACAGTATCACTTAAACTTTCCGTTATTACGTAAAAACAATGTTAATTTCTGTATTAGCGATCAATTTATAATGCTTAAAATTGATGCAGGTAGCAAAATAGGTTGTCTGTGAAAAGTAAGCTAATGGATTGGAAATTAATGGAATGGAAATTCTTGTCGAAATGGAGTGTTTACCCAATTAAATAACGAAAAAAATGTATTTTTTTTTTAATGAAAAAAATTAATGTTAAGTCAAATTGAATGTACTTCTGGAAAAAAATAATAGGAATAATGGTATTTTGACTAAGGAATGTAATTGATGCATACTGATATAAGTGAATTTTACAAATTCTTGTGACGGGTTTACTTCGTACTAATACGTAGTTACTGTCAAGAATTGTTCGTTCGCAAATTATTTTATGTACAATATGCATGGTCTCAGTTAAACTAAAGTTGGAACTAGCGAGCTAGAAAATGACCTTCAGGCGTAATTTGTAAGATAAGAGATGTAAAAGGACAGTTTAGCAAAGCTCTTACATAACTTGCAAAGGGAAATAGAAAAAAGCCTTATTTTTAAGACATTTCAGCTACGACAAGGTATGTAGACTAAGAGCCAGAAACTACAAGGGCCAAATCGGTCCCATCTTAGAAATGTGTATATATGAATTCTCTGCCTGTCATTATTAGCGCTATTTTGGCAAACATATATCATCGTGATGTACACTAATCCTATATCAAGTTTTCTGACCAAAACCAACCCCTTTTCTTCCTATAAAAATGGAATTTGCGAGCAATACTAAATAAATAAAAATTTTCTCCTTTACTTATTTTCATTTTCTTTGTTTATCCTTCTCTCTCTCTATCTGTCTCTCTATCTCTGTCTCTATCTCTCTCTCTCTGCCTTCATTGTCTCAAAAAATATACTTTAATACATGATATCGGCAACAATATGGGCAAATATTCTCTATACATATTGTTGCCAACGACAAATTGTGCCTTTATGTGGCTGTATCTTTTGTCGCCCTTTAAGCAGAAAAATAAGCATAATCTCGGCACATATTGATGCAGGCGACAATTTGTTCCGATGAACGACAATATGTACAGTGAGTCCGACGACAATATGTGCAGAATGATGATATGGATTATCAAAACAGTTCTTTTTCTCAATAAATTAGCATACCATACGCAATAGCTATAGTTACTTTACCAACTCAATTGAAATAATCTTTTTCCCTTTAAATAATTATAGATTTCCTATTCATTAATTAAATATATAGCAAAAGCGTATAATTGAGATTATGCATTTTGACATATTTTATTGATGTGTACTTTGTACTCCTTAACTGAATGTCTCCCGTGTACTCCTTTATTAAATATCAGTGGTTAGAGCGTCTGCTCAAGAGTTGCGAAGTAAGGAGCAAATCCGTACGTCGCGTGTTCGAATCCCACTGTGGGACGTAAAGACCGGTCCTTTGGATGAGACCGTTTAAACCGTGGCCCCGTGTCTCAGTGGGTGCTTGTGAAAGTCTCGCGAGTCTAGGGCTGCTTTCCGCGGATGACGAACACAATTATAACCTGAAACCTAAAAGAAGAAGGCAATAAAAAATTAATTAATAAAGGACTGAACAAAACTGCCTTTGTTATACTTAAGTATTAAGTTGTTATGTAAAAAAAATATTATATTGAATATTTTCTTTATCAAAATTAAAAAAACTCTGAAGGATCGTATGCAAAATATTGAATCTTTCTCTGGAAATTGTCTACATAAACAAATTAAAGAAATATGGTCAATACTTCTTCATATTTACATCATAAGACCGTTTCTACGTACAAATTGAGAAATTAATGTCAGTAAAGTCCTTTGCATTCTGTAAAAAAACGATATTTAAAAAGTGAAACGCTAAATGTATGAATGTATCAATCCATGAATGCATGAAGAACCAATCCATAGAAATATTCAAACTTTAAATATTTTCATACATGCTGTCCGAAATCAGACATTAATGACAGTCTTGAAGCAAAACTTGTTTTCCTCCTATGCAAAAACAAGAAACATTTGTAAAATATGTTTTTCAGAGGTCTAAATGCACTAAATTTAACATGTATATTTGTACAGGTTTTACATGTGCCAATTACCTTGGTAGATATCATTTCCGGTCGGCGACATTGTAATTGTTGTACTGTGGTAAATATGTCTACCTCCTCATCCTGTTGTAGTTGGTCTATGCCGTTATACACAGCAATAAGCACTCCAAAACACATTGCTCCGTCCCTCGAAAAAAAAAAAAAACCAAGAATTTTTCTCCAAAGAAAACTTTTTCTTGGCCAATCATTATATGGCATATATAAAAATATACTTAAAAAATCAAAATACATTCATTTCTTGGAAGTAGTAATACACACATGTTATGGATATAAGGGTCACAGGACCATCTGGTTTGACTTTCTATCCAACCAGAATTGTTTTATCAAAGGATGACTGCACTAAATGCTGTGTCTTGGATTTTTTTGATCGCTTCTGTTTCTTTTTAGACTTAACATAGTATCACTTTTGTATATTTACTGTAGAAGTATGTCCATTTGACACCTAATTTAAATGTTTAAAACAATTTTGACTGTAAAACAATAATTTGATTAAACATTTTATATGTTTGAGAGGAGGAGCTAAAATTATAAGAAAGGATCTTAAATTAGACTGGATGAAGAATAATGACATGTATAAAAAAAATCGAGATCCTTTTTTCAATCTTGCGATTTATTCGGTATGACACAATTACAATATTTACAAAGGTTTAAACCATATGAGTCCATCCATGTAAGTAAAGAATAGTATAGAATATTTTAAATCGATGGCTGAGTATTCAACGTGTTCGAAGACTGTGTCCTTGGTAACTCAGACCATGCTATAAATACATTACGTGACGGAATTTAGTATTCCCAAAATCACCAAAGGCAATACATTGCGTGGTGGATTATGATATTCAACTTGTCACAGCCCTTGGTTAAAACAGAGAGAGCGAGTGTAAAAAGAAGCAGTTTTTCCTCTTTTTAACATTGTCTATTAATCTCCTTTTAACACAACATGACTTGTGCAAGTAAAAATGCTGTTAAAAGTACAACAATAAACAAACATGCGTTGACTATGTATAAACTCAGTAAAAAAAGTGGGCGTCCTCATTATCTCACGGAGATTGAAGGAATTTTTGTTGACCCCAACCTCAACAAAAAAAAAAGATTCGTGCAATGTATAAACATACTTTTATTTATTGTAAGTAGATAAACTTGTAGATTAGATGTCGATCGTTTCTATAATTGAAAGAAAAAAAATGTCTATTTGAAAATTTAGTTTAAGGTAAATTTCGCATATCCTTATGTGCAGTTATCCTTTGTCATGGAAGAGGGTTGTTATGGTAGAAGCTCTTACAAACTTCAGGAGAAATCAACTTTCGTTTTTGACCTGCGAGAATAATACATGTATAATAATGTATACATTTTGCTATGTTTTAAATGTATTTCATATATCTGTTAAATGTAAAATATGATTTAAAGCCACAGGGAATAAAAATCATTTCACTTTAAGTGTCAATTCATTTTTAGCTTTTTCGCTTTAAGTATGTATGTATCTTCTGATGTCAAAACTAAAGTGATGTTTTCTTTTTACGAGAGCTTGGGTACCTCTTAAATATGTTTCAATTTTCATATATAGCTGAGTGTGCTAAATGGTATGACTGCTGCGATTGTTGGATAGGAGCTACAGACATCGATACAGAAGGAGTGTTCACATGGAATCGTGTCGAAAACATCACGTATTCGAATTGGTTCACTGATCAGCCTGATAATAAACAAATGGGGCATTGTGTCGTTATGTGTCGAGATGGATTCTGGGATGATTTAGATTGTACGAGATTGCATACTTTTATTTGTGAGAAACTAAATTAATTTCAATAACATGAATTCGGATATTCTAAAATATGTAGTTTCGAATTCAAGGAACATAAGATGTACATGGTTCAAACGTTAGAAGGTCAAAAGTTCATTCTATCAAAGAAACATATTTTGGAAACACAAACTGTTAATTGTTTCCATAATTATGAGAAAGATTAATCAAAAATGTTGGGACATGTTCAGTCAAAATATTTTCCCAGCATATTTTTGAGCGAACATGTCCCAAATCAATCATGTATGCATTGTTTAATAATTTAAGAAGACCACTTGAGATGCATCACTTTGTTATAAATGACACGTTATATTAAAGAAACGATATTTGTATTGCATGAAGAAAAAAATCAATTGTTGAATAAACACATCTGCATTAAAAGATGCAAACAAAAACAATACCTGTTTAAAATAACTTGCAAAATATTGATAAATATAAAACTTTTGGTCAAAATAGAAGCTGTTTCAATTGATCGATTAAAATTCATTAAGTTTATTTAAATGTCTTTAAAAGTTTTAATTAAAAAAGGTACTTGGACACAGATTTGAAATTAATATTTTCTGTATAATATCACAAATTATATATTCTAATAGCATTTCACACAAAAATGATTAAAATTCGTATTTCATTGAAAAGTTATTAAAACTTTAAATTTTTTGGCGGTCTTGATTGACACATCCTTGCACTGTCACAAATTCTACCTTTATTTTTAATCTTTAGGAAAATTTATGACCCTCTCAATAATTTTCGACTCATATGGAGATGCCACCTCTTGCCGCCACAAGTTCTGTCATATACTCGGCACTGCGGGCCATTGAGCAGGGAGGGATGTTTTTCGTGCCAGAACCTGCTGCGACAAGGGATCGCGACTTATACAGTCTCATCGGAAGGACTTGTCTTCACGTCCCACAATGGGATTCGAACCAGCGATGCAAGGATCAACTCCTTGTCTCGCGACTCTAGAGCAGACGCTTTTACCACTGTGCCACGCGAGCGCCTATTTGTTGTTATTAGTTATGGCTTCGAAACTAAGGAAAAATATCTTTAAAAAGTGTTTTCTACTATATTTTGTTTCAACATACAAAGCTAAAAACTTCATAATGAAAAGTTACGCTTCATCATTCATGATTGAATTGATAACACATTCGAACAAACAAAGGTGTTCCGTTGTCTTTTCCATCTTGTAAAAAATACTGCCTATCACGTGAAGCTATGGACACATTGTCAAGCGATAACATTTTTACATACAGCTGAAGTAAATATTTTAATCTATATATACGTCATGCAATGCTCATGATTAATTCCACACTTATCTGATATAAATAAACTTAAATAATCGGTATCAAATTTTTCAACAACTTGAACCCATATCAACATCCGATAGATTGTCTAACATTTGATAACTGGCAAAATCCTCAATGTAAGTCTCTTTAATGCATATAAGAAGTACTTTCTTAATTCAATATAATTTGTGTGAGAGTATACTTACTACAGTGTAGCTTTTTACTCTTCTAACGGCTGTGAAAAAAAAATGATGAAAAACGAGTATGGCGTTCATGAGACCTCGCGTGAGAATACTCGTTAAAAAATATAAATTTTGGATAATAAACCTTTGAATGACAGAAAAGTCGTTCGCTGAAGACAAAAAAACATGGATAAGGAAGCATTTTTTTTAAATATGCCTTAGGTAAACTATCTGGAGGTATGGTGAATGAATGTTATTATACTGTCCTATTATGTACCATTTTAAATATTGTTTTTAATTATAATCGACTAAAAATATGGCGAAAATTCATTTCGCTTTTGAGATAAAAAGGACCGCTAACAAAATTTACTTAAGGGCAAACTCTTATATTTTTTAAAGTGTCGTTTTCAACCAACTGACATTTTGTACAGGAAGATAAAAAATTCTGAATATAAATATCTTTTGATTAATTTTGGATATCAAAATATTTTCGTTTCTTAATATAAAGTCCTAAATATTTAGCATATTGGTCCCCTTATGACAAATCATCCTTTAAAGTTATATTTCGCTGAGATAAACATCATATCATAAGAGGTTTGCAGAACAGGTACAAAATAGTATAAATTACAATAAAATATATTTAAACCTGAAAATTATTTTTGCGTATATAATGTATAATAGTACTTATATGGATACAAAATATTAATGTTTTCATTCAGATGAGCGTTTCTTTTTTTGCCCATATGGTCTGGTCTTAGTTTTATTTAGTACCTAGCAAATATTTTTAATAAGCTAAATATTCTGAGTTTTTGTCGCCTGTAATTTTGTTTATCAAACAGGATAGTTTTTTTTATGACATCTTTGCAAAAGACTAAAATGGAGTAGAAGAAACATATTAATATGAAGGACATGATTAGAAGGTTTACATTTCTTTGTCATATACTTCTTTCATTTCTATATAATCTGAAATGCCATGCTTTCCAAACATATGTTTAATACTGTAAACATTCAATTCAACCTACATGAAGATGCGTACCAAGCTCTTATAATATGACTCACTACCAAAATATTAACTGCTTTAGAAAATGTAAAAATGAATTTTTGTACAAACATTCCTCTCGATGGAATAAACACCATGTATTCTTCAAAGAGGAAAAAAAGAAGGAATTTTTTTTGTAACATTTGGTTTGTCATCAACAGTTAACTTTGTTAAAACGCATCGTTCAACACAAGTACTCTTAGGTTAATATTAAAAGGAATATTAATCGGGGTTCATCATTTACTGAATACTGTTCATTATTTTTATATCCTTCTTACACATTGTTTTAGTCTTCCGAGTCCTGGGGCTCGTAACATAAAGCTTGCTAAGTTTTTGACTTAAGTAGGGTCGTAAGTACGTTTTAGGCACAATCTTAGGACCTGTCTAAGTACTACTTAAGTATGTCTTAAACCGTAACATAAAGCGAACTAAGCGAGGTCTTAGCTAAGTCAAACTTATGTTAAAAATATTTCATATGAGTCAACCAATGGTTTTTGATTTTATATAGATATATTGCTAAAAGGTATTCAGTTAGGGTTTTAATTAATTACATATTAAAGTTGACGTCCTTGCCTATCGGTTTAAGTTATTTTAGATTAGATTTCGTATTAAAATTATAATTATGTTATGAATTGTTTGGAATGTTTGGAAACAAATACCGCACGGTCAGAAAATGGCGATTTGTGATTCATTGTAAATGTACGACAATTGTTTTATCACATGAGATGTTTTCAGTTTACCTTTTGTAACTCTTTTGTTTTGACAAATGTTCACTTACCCTGTTATTATCGCAGACAATAACAGATAATCGACCGTTTATCTACTTAAAATTGAAACTCTAAAAAGTTCAATACATGTTGAATTTCTGCTATGTATTATCAGGCCATGCATGTCAGAAGCAAAAACTGCAGAAGTTTTATGATATACTCATTTGCAATTTAATCAAGGATACAAAAAAAATCAGGATTTTTTTTTGTATGTCCCCACTTAACAGCAATTTTCTCTCTCTCTCTCTCTCTCTCTCGAACTGTAGTGAGCACTGTCTAAATCCGCACTTCTCGCGTTCTACATTTATTTTAAACTTTACAGATACTTTTTATAATATTACGGTTACTGTCATCACCCTCTTTCTTTTCTGTTTTTAACAAATTATTTCAACTCATATTTTCAAAGTGAACATACAGATCCATGGCTTATTACTGTATTCAATTTATTTCTATAACCGAGACCCCACATATTTCAGACGTATCCCTAAAATTAAATTTTGTATTTACATGAATGCTGTGTTGGAAGTGATCCCTAAAATTATTTTCATTTATTTACATGTATGCTATGTTGGGAGTGATATTGGAATCAGTGATCAGCCCCCCCCCCCCCCCCCACGAAAAAATAAAATTCTTAAATCATGCAGCGTCAAATAGAGATAATTATTTTCTTTAATGTATATTATGAATAGAGAAATGTTTTAACATCGAAAGTCTACATTAAATAATTCTAAATATATGTACAAGAAAGTTAAGATATACTTAAGTCACCTCTACCGACTGCCTAAGTTTTGCTAAGATTGCCAAATCTTAGCACGCTTCTAGTTAGGGTCTTAAGTTTTAGCCTGTACTTAAGTCCTACTTAAGCACGGTCTTAGACTTAAGTATCCTTTATGTTACGACCCCCTGGTCTTTCAACAAACTGATAATATTTGGATGAACACTTACTCTGCTCCTATATAAGCAAATCTTTTTACAATACTATGAAACAAATTCCTGAGAAAACTTAACCTTCGGCTATCAACGTATATATAGAATCTAAATGACACTGTTATTGGTTTGATAAATAGATAATATATTAAGGGTCAAATTTTACACTTTGAACTATAATATTATGACTAATGATACGACTTAAACTTTTCCATGCATCGTCAATTTTACATATTCATATGGCAATATTTCGCTGAAACACGTGAATACTTAATCAATAAAATGCTTTCTTTGTTTGTTGTTACTGGAATGAACGGAAACAGCTGTTGCAGAAAAAATAAATACATAACCTGCGGGTTATGTAACTTTTTTTGCAATACTGTGGTTTCATCAATATTTGTTGAGCACCAATTTTCGTGGATTTCGTTGTTGAGCAGATCCACGAATTCAAATGTTCATCGAAATACGAAATATGACATTCATTTGCATTGGCAATGCTTTTGTCCACGAAATTACGTATCCTCGAAAACGTCTGTTTTAAAAAATCCACGAAAATTGATGCCAACGAAATTTGATGAAACCACAGTACCTGCGACCGTTCATTCCAGTAGCAACAAACAAAAAAAAAGACATTTTATTGTTTATATTTATATTTGTTTAAATTATCATATTAAGTAGGATTAAAAGTATTAATTATTGTGTAAATGATGCGTCTTTGCACGTACGTTTCATTGATAGAACGGCCACTGATCAAGAAATATGTACAGGTGATATGCCTAATGTAGTTTATGCAGGGATGAACGCAATGGGTTTTCTGAAGAAATAAAAAAGAAAATATTCAGTTGATGTTAATATATATAGTGTTTACTGCATCTGCTTTTTCACAACTGCAGATAATACTTCGTGTATCACCAATTCTTAAATCAAGACATACTATTTACAATTAAGTTTAAGTTGTAGGAATTCCAACAACTTCGTTTGCGGTTCGAATTTCTTTAACTCCACTGCCAATTTATTGACATACCCAGCAAACACTACAAATCATGGGTATTATTTTGCATGGCATTTTGACAAATTTATACCCCCGCTTAAAAAGCGGGAGAATATATAGTAAACGTTAATTCCGTCCGTCCGTCCGTCTAGCCCTATGTCCGACCGTCCGTCTGTTACGCTTTGGGGTACCCATCTCTTATCCGCAACTCCTCTCATAACGCTGAATAAAATTTGATGCACTTTTCACAGAATCTTTATTACATATTGCCTATGTGCACCTCCTATTTATCTTTTTGATCCGACACATATTTTGGGTTTCCCGGCCACAGGAAAACAAGGACTTTTTCACCAGTTATAACGATATGGGAGGCGGGAGTATCATTTAGTGAGCTCATCGCTCACAGTACTTCTAGATCATATCATTTTGATAGGCCATTGCTTTTAATAGAAGAATGACTACATAATATTTAACCTACCTGCAAATCAATGCAAAAGTATCTCTAGAATTTCAAGTTTTATGTCCTTTAAACATTATCGTTTTCTACTTTGGATAGAAATACTAATGAAATACAAGATTAAGTCATTTTAAGTGATAACGTTTTTACATACAACTGCATAAATGGTTTTAATCTATATATACGCCATGCAGAGCACATGATTATTTCGCACTTATCTGATATAAATAAACCTTTATCATCAGTACCAAACGTTCTAATCGACTTGAACACCTAAGCGCATTCGGTACTCCAACTTTCAATTAACCGGCGCAATTTTTAATGTAAGTTTTTTTAATACATATATAAAAGTATTTTCTTTATTCAGTATGATTTTTGAGAGCAGCATTCTTATTAAACTTTTAACGTATCTGTAAAGAGAAAAAAAAATCATAAAAATCGATCAAGGCGTTAACATGAACTCGATTAAAAATTTCTGTAGAAAAATAAATAAATAAAAATGTTAAAAAAGAAAATTAAGAATGACATGAAGTATTTCGATGAAGAAGAAAGACCTTGATAAGGAAGCAGTTTTTAATTTTGAGTCTGAAAGTGTGTTCTTTTCAGGATGTGTGGTGAATGGGCGTTTTCACTTTCGATATATATTCATGTAGGAATGCTGATAGAAATACTCAGGCTCAGTGAGCAAGGCGAAGGGTCAATTGGGCTTTTTTCTGATCACATTTTGTCCGTCACGCGTCCGTCTGCCTGTCTATACACTTTGATATTTTCGACTTCTTCTTAAGACCCACTGTGCCAATATTAACCAAACTTAATACAAAGCATTGCCGGATAAATTGAAATTCAAGTTATTAAAATGAAGTCCTCTCAAAAGAGGAGATAATTAAAAAGAGACAAAAATAGAGAGGGATCATTGAAAATATTCTTCTCAAAAAGCACTGGACTAGAAAAATTGAAACTTTTAAAGGAACATCCTTGGATGGTGTTGATTCTAAATTGTTGAAATTATGATCTCCAGCTGTTGGGTGGGGCTACGATAGGGAATCGAAATTTTACGTAGAATTATATAAGAAGAATCTTCTCAAGAACAACTGGGTCAGAAAAGTTGAAACCTATGTGGAAGCATCCTTGGGTAGTGTAGATTCTAAATTGTTCAAATCATGACCTCCAATGGGTTGGGCGGGGCTACAATAAGGAATTAAAGTTTTTAGTATAGAAATGTACAGATAAAAATCTTTTTAAAAAAATCTTAAGAATCACTTCCCCCAAGTAGAAAATTTTGTGGTTACATCGTTGGATCGCGTGTAGATTCTAAATTGTTCAAATCGTGACCTCCAGAGGTTGGGAGGGGCCACAATAGGTAATCAAAGTTTTATAGTATAGAAATTTACATGCAGGTAAAAGTCTTTAAATATCATCTTCTCAAGTATCACTGGGTCAGAAAAGCATCCTTTGGATAGTGTATGTTCTAAATTGTTCTTATCATGATCCCAGGGAGTTGAGCGGGACCACCAATAGGTAATTTGAATTGTCCAAATTAAGACTTTGGGGTACGATGGGGTCACAGTAGGTAGTACAAACTTAAGGGGAAATCTGGTTAAACATGGCATGGTCCAAGCTTCCCAGGTGAGCTAAGTGGCCCCTGGGCCTCTTGTGTTTATTTTTGAGTATCAAAGTATTTCCTTGTCCAAGCTATAGAACCCCAATTATTTGGCATTTTTGTTCGCTTATGACATCATACTTGAAATATTTTCAAGATATCATCACATAAAGTTAATATATTTCGTTAAGATAAGCATTTTTACATGCAATGATGTAAGGGCTTTACAGAGCATAAAAAATTGTGAATTGTAGTAAAATACGTTTTATCCATATATTTTTTTTTTCATCATAATATAAATCAGTAACAGTATCGAAAATATTAAGTGGTGTAAATCGGATGTGGATACTCAAAAATTACAAACGACATTTGGACAATTTGAAGTCACAGGATTTTACCAAAATCAACAGCTTTAAAACTTACGATTTTTCAACTTTATATACAACCATTTCCCAGGATAAATTAAAATCTATGTTTATGATATCATTTTCATCTGCTTTTCAATGAAACAAAATTGAACTCGTAAATTTTAGAGCACGCTCTAGGTTTGAACAATTTCTAATGCTCGCTTACGTTTATATATTTATTGTAAGCCATCCATTTATACATTGAATTTACAACAGAATTTTTTGTTATTATCCAATCATGACATGGAGCACATCAATAACAAAGTTACATGTAGTAAATAATGTTTCACATGTATTGAAAACACTTATCTACAATGAACTGGTTAACTATATCAGTCATAAATTCCTGTTCCTTATTCTTTTATTTTAAAATGATTTTTGTAAAATAAAAAATCGGACAATAGTAAAATCTTATTACGGACTTACGTTCAACTACAGTACATTGTATATATTTACCTTTAAATGCACAACAATCAATTTCTCACTTTGGTTGTTTATATAAATATATGTTGTTATTTCATTAGTTATACATTGAATTGATTACATATTCTTCTGTTATTTGCCAATCATGACAAGGAGCACACGGCGGGTGTGACCAGTCAGCAGGGGATACTAATCCCTCCATGGCACCTGATCCAACCTCTGATGTTTTGGAGGTCAGTGTGTGCTCTGCTTCTATTTTGTATTATCTTATGCATTGTTTATGGACCTTGAGATTGAATACTGGTCCTTAACTCCATATCTTTCATTCAAAGGACGTTTTTTCGCCCAATCGGTCTCAACGTGTTTTGATTTAGCACATCGTGAAATATTTAATTAGCCAAATATTCTAATTTTTTGTTGCCTGTTATTTTGTTTTAAATATAACATAGTATTTTATTCCTTTTTCATGACAGCATTGAAAACACTGAAATGGAGGACGGCAATTATATCAGTGTGAAGGACAGAATTAAACTATTTTCAAGGCTAGTTGCCTCTTTGGCATCTATTTTCTTCTTTTTTGTAAATTCAATTTAAATTTTTCAAGACATTTGTTTAAAAGTTAAAAAAATTCCTTCTACCCGGATGGTTACATTTACAAAGCTCTATTCTTAATCGATACTTAATTTTTAACTGCTTTTAAAAAAATGATAAATTAAGTAAGTAACTTTAAAATGTACGACTCCCCTATACCTTGTACAACCAATCGTCACGTTAGAATAAACACTTTTGTGTTTATAAGTGTTTATAAACACTTACTACTTAAAAAACGTGTTAGGGAATTTTCTTATTCCATAATTGCCATCAACATTTAACTAAAGTTAAAAAGGGTCTGGCTCTGCACAAGTACTCTGATCTTTATATTAAATAATCTTTATTCTGATCTTAATAACACGGTCAGCAGGGGATGTTCATTCCTCCATGGCACCAGATCCCACCTCTGATGTTTCGGTGGTCCGTGTTTGCTCTGATCTTATTTTGTATTTTATATACGAAAACTTTTGTCTGTGCCTGTCAAGCTAAATCAAGTGATTTCGATAATAAAGTTTTATTTCCAAGAAAAATACGAAAAGCACAAAATATGCACAAAAGAATAACACAAAATGATTTAACATATTTGCTAGAGAAAACTGACAACTTAGGACCTGAAGTTGCTTTTACTTCTGAATCTAAAGCCAAAAAATTTATTAGATTAAATAAAATTTAAACTTGTTAATTAAACTTAATAACAGAAATAATCTAAAATAAATAATAAATTTATACTTAATATAGCTTATATATTTGAGGGTCAATTTTACACTATTTGTTATAATAGAAGGACAAGAGACACGACTTAAGCTTTTCCATCGTGACTTTGCATATATATACGGAAATGATCCACTGACACCAGTCCTCATTATAGTGTTTGTCTCACCGATTTTTTTTACAACCACATATATCAAAGATGCCTTCGTTTTTGCCTTAATCTTAGATTAAGATATTTACTATAAAGTAAATTTAAAGATTTTGCACAATCTCTTTTAAGATTCGTATTTCGTTTTGTCAATTAATTGGCGTCGCTAGCAAATTTAACAAATTGTAAGTTTCGTTTGTATTATGCATAACATCTTGACATGCTTTATATTATTTTGATCAATCTATGTTTCTTTAAAAAATAACTATAGGATATTCATCCTACCTGCAAAGCAATACAAAGTATTGCGACGGAATTGCCCCAATGATCCTTCTAGTCAGCGCATGATTCTATCTTTTGAATTTCAATGGTCCGAGTTCTATGCCCTTTTAATATAATTGTTTTATTTATTGCTTTTCTTTTTTAGATTGATCACATTTTATTTTCTTTTAAATTAACTTTTGCATCACATATGTATTGAAATTTAAAATTATTAGCACTAAAAATTAGTGATTTATCAAAATATCAGTTGATGTCACTTGATAAAATTGCTAATGAATATTTATTCCATGCTCTTTTTCCTAAATGCACGACACTGAGCAGTCAGTCCAGCTTGGCTTCAAACGAAGAACATCACACACCACGGCGCTTAGAAATGTTTGTATGATTTTGCTGTTTTGTGGTCAAATTGAATGTAGCATTTTAAAATCAATCAGTGAATGTTTTTATCTATTTTTTAGGACATACACCGATTGCAATAAGTCACAATTTTACCATACCATGAAAACAAAAATTACTTATTATCTATTTTGCTATCTAAATACATATTTTGAATGCCAGATTTTTAATTTGTCTCGATCTGATCATGCAAAGAAGCTTGAAGTTTGCGTTCTTTATTTTTAATTTCCAGTTCAGTTATAAAGCATGTTCCTTAATTTTAAATCTTAAGCGAATTTCTTTTTTTTTCTTTTTCAATTAAATAAATTTAGAAGGCAGTTAAATTCAACAAGGGACAACCAACCTCAAGTGCCAGAAGGTTCCCAAATGTGCGTATGCTTCGTTTTAGATTCATTGTGTCTATTTTATTAATATTTGAATTACAATATGTAGATGTATCTCATCAGCAGGTAAATTTCATATTTTATATTGCTTTTATTCCATTTGAAATACTATAAACCAACTTTTTTTCGGTTACGAGAAATTTTCGTGAAGTTTGCGAGATCCTCGTGATCACGAATTATTTCTTGCCGCAAACTGGTCCCTTAAGTGTATTTGTCTATTCTGTCTATTCCAAAAGGGTTTTGATCGCGAAAATTTATCGTCGTGAACAAGTTTATCCCTAGTAAATGGTGAAATAAAGTCATCTAGAAGAAAAGTTGGTTTACAGTAGATGTAATTTGTATTAAAATGTTATCTTAAATTTCAGGTATCAAGCCAGAGTACAAACTTTTGGGATTACTTCAACAGAAAATGCTTCCCTTAAACCATCAGACTTAAAAAAGAAACCTCCGGTTCCTGAGAAGCCAAAGTTGGAAAGACCTAGTATTAAAACAGGAGAGGTAAAAAAAAATTTAAAAATGTATTATTCAGTCATATAAGCTCACTAAATACAGATACATGTAAAAAAAAAAAGATACGATTTCAAATTGAAATGTAGGTGTGGTTGCATATTTTTATTATCAATTTGCTGTTCAGTAACTTTATAAACAAGTCATAACGAAGGATATGGAGATAACAAACAGTATTCAATATCACTGTCCATAGAACAATACTTAAAAGGAGCAGAGCAAAAACGGACCTCCGAAACATCAGAGGTGGGATCAGGTGCCATAGAGGAGTGAGCATCCCCTGTGGCGTCGGTAGTCCAGTGGTTAAGGTGCCAGACTCCAAACCGAAAGGTTGTGAGTTTGAATCCTGGCCGCGACAAGCCGACGTTGTGTCCTTGGGAAAGGCACTTTACACGAATTTCCTCACTCCACTCAAGTGTAAAACGAGTACCTGGCTATAGACAGTGACCGATATTGTCAGAATGTTAGTGTTCTAGCGCTGATAACGGCAGCTTGCACTGAAAAGATTCTGGATTGTTTAGGTCTGCTGGGGTAATAATGCATTGTAAAGCGCTTTGAGTAGCATTTATGCTAGAAAGGCGCTATATAAATACGATCATTATCATCATTATTATTATTGACCGGTCACACAATCCGTGTGCTCCTTGTTATGATCAGGTAATAACGGAAAAATCCGTTGTCAATTCAGTCTATAAATAATATAGAAAATAAAGCGTCCTACGATTAAACATATAAATTACTGCGCAGAAAACTCATTTTAAGTTTTAATTTGTGATCTTTAAAGAAAGTGTAGAATGGACAGATTGTCTGTGCCATAATTGCGACGCAGCGCAATTAAGGTTACAAATAGAGATATCTCTGATTTTTTTAAGATAAAAAATACATACTTTATTAGGATGATCGATTCTTTCTAGGACTTCACTGATATAAGAAAAATGTAATGTGGTTCAAATCTACATGTTGGGGACATTTAAATTTTATATTTAGACTTGAAATAAATGTAGTTTTACTCGAAATGTATTCCTCTCAAATGCAAATGTAAGTAAAAAACTACAATATTAAAGAGTTAATTGGGAAATGAACTTTTTGTTGGTACGTGATCAAATCTACTGTGAAGCCCTTCACGTGACCAACTAAAAGTTCCTTTCCCAGAGAACTGTTTAACATTGTTGTTTATTTCCTAAGCGATTTCAAGTTCCAAGTGACTTCATTCTCTCCTAATTTAAATGCATCACCTTACAGCACCTAATAAATATGCACATGTACAATGTATGTCATCAAATATATCAAAGGTGGTAAATTCAAAGGTCAACAAGTTTAATTATTTGAAAAGTTTAACGTTTAATCATATTTTAAGGATAAAAACATGTAAGTTAAATGGAAGAATTTTGTAAATGTTAGTCACAATTTTTAAAAGTGTCTACACAATTTCACTAATAAAATAATACATATTAAACCATTCATAAGCTATTTTTGCTATGTGTTCTTATCTTTTTTTTACATTCAGAACTTTGAAAAAAAGGCCGAAGACCAAAAAGCGCTCTCTGGCAGTAGCCCAACCAGGTATTTTTTTTATTAATATGACCATATTCACACGTCAGACTTAATGTCAATATGGGAGACTGCACAAACTTATACAATGTAAATCTGACTGAAATTACATACGCATGGGAGATGTAAGTATTTTCAGGCAAATGTACGTAACGAGACCAACATGAGTAAACTTCTTGGATGTTCTGGATGTTAAACATAAATATGTAATACATTCACTATTTTTGTGGAAAAAATCAATCAATTGATAATTAGAAGATAATTCTTTACTGTGATTCTGGGTGAAAATATCCTGTCTCAATTTAGGATCCTATTTTCTAACCTAATGTATAAATCGTCTATAAATTACTTAAATCATTATAATCCAATTCATTTGTCCTAATATCTTCGTTAAAATAAGCTTGAAATTTGCATTGTCTATGATAATTTTACTATCCAGTTAAGTTATTGGGCTTCTTTGTTTTATTTCTTAAGTCAAATTGTCAATTTTTGTTCTTCAATTTAATTATTTAGAAGGCAGTTAAATTTAACTACGGACAACCAACCTCAAATACCACAGCGCTCTCAAATGTGAGAATGCTTTGATTTGTTTTTTTTGTGTCTATTTTTATCAATGTTTGAATTAGATAAATCTCATCATTGGGCAAAATTGATAATATTTATTGCCTTCATTCAATACGAAATAAATGTCAGTTGCAGGACATACAACGAATGAAATAAGTCAAAATTTTACAAAAGTGTAAAAGTGTAAAAGTTATATTCAGTTCTTACCTATTTTAACAATCTAATTACATACTTTGATTGCCATATATTTTTATTTCTCCCGATCTGTTCATGAAAATAAACTTAAACTTTTCATTTTCTATGATATTTTTATCTTCCAGTTAAGTAATTTAACTTGTTTTTTTATTTTTAAAGTAGATTTATCTTTTTTCTCTTCAAATTCATTAATTTAGACGGCAGTTAACAACGGAAAACCAACCTCAAAAATGTTCTGAAATGTGTGTATGCTTCCTTTTGAATTCATTGGGTCTGTTTAAATTAAATATATTTCATCATCAGGTTAAATTGATAATTTTTATTGCTATCACTCGATATGGAATAAATATCATTTGTCTTAAAGGAAATCTTAAAATTTAGGACTCAGGCACAAGTACATGTATCAACGTTGGGGTCTGCCTCAACAGAAACTGTTCCTATAAAGCAACGTCCAATACCCAAGAGACGAACGTTGGAACGACCTAGAATGAAAGCAGAGGAGGTAAAAATTAGGACAGTATCCAGTTTAGCTAGGACTATCAGTAAGGCGTGGCATTCTTGACGTTTTATGATTAGCTTATGATATTTACACATCTTTCCTTCACTGGGATAAAAATGCGGGAAAATGCCAATTAGTGTATCGAATAACCAGTAACATATCGTCTCGTCCGGCAAAGAGTTGGAGCTTAAGTGGTCTCATCGTTGTAAACAAAATTTAAGTACCTGATGTTGTCAATTTTCTTAATCAACGAGAATATAATCATCATTTGATAAACGCTAAACATTATTACGTAGCACCGAGAATGCCACGCCTAACCAAAAGTCCAAACGTATCTGAAAATAGTTTTAAACATTACACAAAATAAGTCATCTAATGTCACCAGATACAGATACATGAAGTGGGATGATACAAAATCAAATTGAAATGGGGGCTAGGTGCATATCTTATTGTCAATTTGCTGCTCAAAAATTTTATAAACACTTCATAATTTGAGGCGTCTTACACGTACATTGCTTCTGCAGAAAACATATTTTTTGTATTATTTTTTGGTCTTAAACGAATTTGACAATAAGAAAGTGTTGAATTAACCGTTTTTCCGGGCAGTAATTACAAGTGAAAGAAACGCTTACATTTTTTAAATACATGTTCCAAACAATGCATCAAATGTTTGTGCTATATGTCCTTATTTGTTTATTTTTTGCCAAACAGACTGAAGAACAAAAAGGTGGAGCTATATGTATCAGCAAACCATCCAGGTATTAATTTATCGATATGACCATATCCACACGCACAACATAATGGTTCTTTTGGAAGAATGCACAAATTTATGTTAGGTATATCTGACTGTAATTAATAAAACATGGACTATGTAAGTTCAGTCAGATATACATCACAGTTACAAAGTAAACTTTCTGATTGTTCTGAAAATTAAAGTTAATCGTGTGCCTAGTTCATTTTATTATACCTCTGTTTATTTTTTCTATATAAAAATAAGACGAATAAACATGTTATTTTTCTAAACAGTCTCTACCGTGAAATAGTTTTTGTGCTATTTGCCCATGGTGAATAGTGCTCAAACTATTCAACGGCAGCATTTGATTTCCCTCGCTTTTCATCTCTGAAAAACTTCTGATTTTTACATGGATTGTGACGCGTATATATTATGACGTAACAAAAGTTAAGTCAGCACCGGTATAATATGGAATATCATAATTGTGTGTACCCTGGACTTCCAAAAGTTAACAAAAGTTAAGTCAGTATCGGTATAATAAAACACCTATTTACTGACTATTCGGACAATAGCAAGTTTATCGTCCCCCTCGACAGCACACTATTTAGTTTAACTAATAGTTTGCTGTCTTGGGGAACGATAAACTTGCTATTGTCCTCATAGCCAGTAAATAGGTGTATAATATACTTCTTGTAAATAAAAAATCAAATAATAATCATGGGATTTTAAAACTGTTATTCTGATTCCTTCAGTAAAAATCATAGTACCCTGCAATTTGGAGTTAATATGTTTGTGTGACCTTGTATAAGTCGATACTTAAATAGCTTAGAATGATAGAAATGCGTGTATGATATTAAAGATTTTGGTTAAACAGAAAAAATAACCACCAAAAGGATTTCATTGCGGCGGATAGAGTGTTTTTACATTTGATTTTAATTGAATAATATCAAAAAGGGATAACTATTCAAGGACAGGATAGGTTTTTTAAAATGGGTATGATCCGTTTATACATACATGTAATAAGACATGGAAATAATTCTATATAGAGGGGTTGTTCGAAACGTTCATGGATGCTGTCAATCTTTGTTATACTTATTCAAGAAATTAAAAATAAGCATAATTGCATGTGGAAAAATATTTTTTATATGTGAAGTTTCGTTTCGTGCAGAATTTTCTAATGAATGAAAAGTTGTTCTAATTTTCATGGAATTTAGGAAGAAAAATGTCCCTTAACCTCTTTCTTACGCTTCAGAAATTATATCTACAAATTGAATTTGTTTTTTCTATAAATAAGATGTCATACAAATACATATATATATATATATATGCATATGCAACACTGAAGAAATGATTTTTCTAATTTGATTCCTGATCCTGTGGTTGATTTATTCAATAAATGAAGTAGTACAGCAATAAACAAGGCAGGTCAACAAGTTCCAGACGTTAAAAGTCACATCGACAGTGATCAAATTAAAAAGGTAAGACAAAAGTCAAAAGAGAAAATTTTCATCGTATTCTTATTTGTTTGCAATTGGTAAGTTTAATGGACGACAATGAACTGCGTCGGATATTGCTAACCTTTTTTTTTTACATTTGAACAGCAGTTCAAGGGATTCGCAGCATACGTAGTTCAGATAGGACATAGATTGTTCATCAATGTTTCTTTTGCATTTAACTACTATAATAATCCCAAGAAATAGCTTCATATTGAAGTTAGTTGGCAATTTATTAATCTAGTATCTTAACCAAGTAAGACAGATCATTTAACAATACGTAGGGGGATCGGACACATGCCTTGAATTGGACAACAGTAAGGCTACACTAACTTTTCAGAACATCAGAGATTTGAAAAAAATATTACATGTTTATCTTTTAACTTTACTAAGTAACATTTAACTGTTAAAACACTCCCTCCCAGCCATTCAATTACAAGATTGCAAGGCTGCCCTAAACAACAATTGCAGCTTAATTTCTACGATACAATAGGTTAATCAATCGCGATCTGAGCTAAGGCATTTTTAAATGCCTGTTTTTCAGATGAATAGGTAGATTTTTTTTTAACTTGGCGCATTGAAGTAACCGTTGGACTTCCGGTTTAAGGACTATTATCTATGCATATAATACTTAAGACCCCGTTGAGGCGTTATGTAGTGTATTATTGCATCACCAGCTCTCCATCACCTTTCCTTTGAGATTTTCTAGCTAGAGCAACGGAAATGCGTACCGCATTCCAAGAATTTTAAAGGTTTTCTAAGGCAAAGCGAGGCATCTTGAATCGTTATACATTTATGCAAAGATAATTTCAATTGAAGGTTGTTCTTTTAGATGAAAGATATAAGTATATCCATATCAAAAATTCTACTGTAAGAAAGGTAGGATATTTTTCAAGTCCAATTCCCGCCTGTCCGATGCATGGTAAATAATCTATCGTGAATTCTGAGTGATTTAAAAAAAAAATGATTTTTTCTGATATTTTCCCAATAAAAAGAATACAATTGTGTCCCAAAGTCAAACTTTAATCACATACTAAATGTTTAGTTCCATTTTGATAATTTTCCGTCGATAGCAAAATCGCTAGAACTTGTTGAAGTTCAAGGGTTTCCGATGAATGGTGAATTGACACTACCACAAAAGCTTTTCTTATCTTTCGCATTAAAGAGATACACATTTTTTTCGGAATTTGCAGTGTTTCTGTGTACATTGATTCATATTTTATCAAACCAAAAATTGAAATAATAAGATTTTGTATAGAATATTGTAAAGAGAATTACTATCAAATTTAAATATGCGGCGCCTAAAGGCATCTGAAGGATTAGAAAAGCGGCAAACTATAACTATAATCAATATTGACGAAAATAATCAGACCCTTTGTTTGGACAGTTCATGCAGATTTTGGAGGAGCCAATTTAATTCTTTCTTGGTCTGCTTCAATGAAGGTTTTTTGTCACATAGTATTTTATAATAATAAGGAATTCTCCAGTGTTATTTAGATTTAAAGTGGACATTTTCTTTTGCGTCATTTATTTTTTCGGGAGTAACTCATTTGCACTTTTGGTCTCAAATCCCCGCTCAGTTCTAGTTTGTTTCCTCTTAGGTTACGCCAGGAGCCTGCATGTCACCAAACGTATTATTGTGAGACAAATTGACGACCGGACTCTTTTTCGAAGTACAACTCTATTCTCCCTATATACCAAGCAGAATATTTTATGCCCCCCCCCCAAAAAAAACCATTCTATGTAATATCTCCTTATAATTTCTTTCTTTCAGATGTCTCCATCACTGTTGAATTGTTTCACAAAAGAAAAAGGAACTCTGATTACAGAGCAAATAACTGTTAAGGTTATTGATGTTCTTCCATTAGAAAAGTACCAGAAAAGAAATGGAGAATCTCGCGAAATGTTCAGAGCTTCAGTCTGTGATGCCACCTATGTCTGTATAACCAACGTTTATGACTCAAAAAAAGTCACCATAATACAACCAAACAAAGTTCTCATACTGGAAGACTTCTATATCAGAAATGGGTAAACACTTTCAGGTTTATTTTTAATCTGGTGAATACTCAAAGCACAATCAATGTACCTGAACATGTATGCATATTACATAACATATTTATGTATAAATTTAATTATTATTTATGCTTAGATATATTCAGATACAACTGTAATTAATTCACATTTTTTCTTATTTTTCAGTGAAATTTCAATAACAAGCAAAACAAACGTATTCAAGGCAGGTGATCCACCGGAAATTCCAGATGATATCATTGATAAAGCATCATTGTTGTTGAGAGGTCTACAGTTTCCTTATAGAGGTCTATTGCGTGGTATAGCTGACTTACATAGGTACAAGTATGTTTTCCCTTTTTTAAATGGTTAATCTTTGTCAAACATAATATCTTGCAAATAATTTCTGTATACATGTACATTACATAAATGGTTATTTTAAACTTGCATTAATTGTGTGATTTTATATACATTCAAACTTTAATTTTTGTTTTGTAAAGATGTTGCATCAATGGGAGATGTCGTAAAAGGAAGTTACAAGAAAACAAATGTCCAAAATGTGGCCGGTTGTACACAGAGACTAGTTCTGAGTATGCATTTGTTGGAAAACTTTCGGTGGAGACTGACAGTGAAAATAACACTTATACTATTTTTACACCTCAGGTAGAACAGCTTTGCACAGATTTGGGTTGCAACATAAAAAGTACCTCACTGGAAGATGACATTGTCCAGAAACTCTCTGTTAATATCAAATTCAAGAAAAATGGAGAAAAAATCACAAAAATTTCAGTTGAAACATCAGTTGACGTTCATGGGTTTTAATACTGAACTTTGCACACCTGTCTCATAATTTTACAGAGTCGGTAATGGCTTCCATAGGAAACTCTGGACCTGCTAAATGGGACTTTTCCCGATTTTTTCCTGTTTGTTTTGATGCCATTCAATATTTTTAAAGTGAGCTCATTATAAATTGCAATAGAGTAGCATGCACTAAGCTTTACATACATAATTGTACACTTATATATAATTTCAGAGAGTGAGATATGGTACTTCATGAACAATCATTTTTGCCCAACTTTTAAAAAACTTAATACATTAATTTATTTTTTCATATTTCATAAAATAATGAACCCTAGTTTGGCAATCAATACCCAGTGCATATATTGTAAATTTCAGAGATTACGCCATGTATATCATAGGTGTATATTTCTTTGCTCTCCCATAACTTTATATATGTCCATAACCATGAAAATCTGAATCTACATCTTAAAAATATCATTTATTTGCTGTAAATGGTTTTCTTTTTGTTAAAATGAAGACTATAAATCAGATTGTGACATGCACTAATAACAAGGTATCAGTTAATTTACAAAATGACATTTCTTATTAATGGATGTCTTTTCAAAAAGGTAATTGAAACTAAACCATTATCCCTTTGTGAAGCCATTTTATTCATTTTTTATGTATGGTCTTCTTTTTCACTGTAGAAGAAATTACTTTGCAGATTACTTCCCTTTCTCACAACTTGAATTGCATCCATAACCAGTTGTTTAACATTTACTATGGGTCATAATTTGTTTTAAAAAACCTTCTACCACAAATTGTTTTATTGCAGAATTAAAATTGTTTTCATTGCAGTATTTCAGTGTTTTTTTTTTAGCATTTTCAACTGTCATTTGCCATTTTTAAAAGATGGTTTAATTCAAATTCATGTTATCTTAACACAAACAAGAGCTTCACAATTTCTTTTATTCGTTTCATTAGTTTTATATACTTCATTTGAATTTAAATATTATTTAATATTACTCAATATTTTGTTGTTTAAGGTAGTTCTATACTCGACACTAAATGGGCTCAATATTTAAAAATCTGCTTTTATATAAGATAGACATACATCCCAGAAATTGATAGACACAAGAAAAATTATATGTCAACATGTTCGCTTTTCCGCTATAGCCTATCGGAGTATATACCCCAAAATGTAAAATACTGAAATTTTACCTATCCTATGTTTTGTTGTATATAAATTAATTTAAGTCTAAATATTCACCTTTAATACCCAAAATAGAGTAGAAACATGTTATTAAACAATAAAATATCATTGCTTTTCATGAATTATTATAAATAGATGCACTTTGTTAGGCTATTGTATCAAAATTTAATGTGAGAAAATATGCTTCCCAGAACAATCTCGGTCATTTAAAAAATATTATGGACTCAAACTTCGTAAATTTGCATTATTTCTACTAAATTATATTTAAGAAAAATAATAAGCTTAAAAAAATTTTATGTTGACGCATTACTTTTCGTGGTATGAGCTCTACACTAAAGGTACCCCCCTATTTTCTTTCTTCCAGAAGTAATGAATTGCCACATATTTCTGTAATACTGTTATGTTTGAGTGTATACTAGTATTACCAAGCTAGTACATTATCTAAAACAATAATTATACACATCCAAAACCTATTGTCCCTAAAATTTATCTTATTTTACTCGAAAAAAAAATAAAAATAAAACACACTTGTCTTTATATTGGAGACGATGAAAATGAAAGTAATTCACTGATTCTCAGAAACTGGATGATTTTGTTACAGAAAGTAACAAAGTATGCTGCAAGTGAATCAATTTTTCTCAAATACTTATTCAAAAGATAATTTTGCATTGGGATTCGTGGGTCAGCAGGTTGGGGGAGGGGGGTACGTGTTTTATGCAATAATTATTTTTTAAAGTAAATTTTGTAATGTTTGATTAGTAAAATCCATAAATTTTCTAAGTCAAATCGTAGTCATTACTTTTCTTCCGAATTATCACTATTAGGTTCAACTTGGCCGCCGACAATCGTCGCCTCGATAGTTTGATACAGTCATGTTCTGATGTAGAATGTATATGGTCTGTGTTTTCGACGCGGCATATCAAACATGCATCATTCACAGAAATATCGTTTTATTACCTAATTATTTCTGTCAACCAAAAGTTGTTCCCAGCCTTTTCTTTTTAATTAATTTATCATTAAACTGTACAATATGTGTTTGTTGACGCGACCGACTTCGAGCAAAATCGTTACTGGATATTTAAAACGCTAAGTAAAAGTCAAACCAATATAGTTAAAAACTCTCATCTCGGAAAAAGGACGCGCGGTTCCGGTTTTACTATTCGTAAATGACGTAGTGCGAGTATAGACCTACTTTAAATATTTTCCACTAAATGAACTTTTGTATCAGTGTTTAAGAGGCACACAATATATTAACATATCTTTTTTTCATATTCCTTTCGTTTTTCTCATGCGCTTCTAATGAAAACACAGCCAATTGTGCCTAACGTTAATTTAACATGTAAATAACGTCAATTTAATGTTAAATATCTAACGTTCAATACATAAAGTTAACGTTAAATAATTAACTTTAAATTAACGTTATTTTCATGTTAAACTAATGTTAAGCGTTAAATAAACGTTAATTAGTTCACACTAATTTGCCGTTAAAATGCATAAAAATAGTGTGCATATTTTTTGGAATTTCCTTCCTATTCTTCCAAAAAAATACATGATCTTGCATCATAGCAGAAGCTTAACTGATACTACATGTAATCATAATTATTTCTCTAAAGGTACACCTGAAGCTCATCAATTTTGCACTTTTCCATGTAGCACTGCAGAAAGCTAGGCTTGCGTGTTGACTTCATCCTTGGTGTCACTTTCTTTTCAATTTGAATATATCGTAAAGGATAAAGGGACCCATCAGCTCTTTCAACAAAATATCTAAAATTCTGAGCATTGCCTCCGATTTCAAATTTTCTGAAGAAAAGAGAAAAACACCTATTCATCCATTAATACTCTTGATCAGGCATATTCAATACAATGCTACAAATCTTTCTTTTTTTCAATCTGAAAAAGAAGGGAGGCAAACACATATATTAGAATAATTGTATGAAAATAAAATACTTCTGCAATACATTGACAACTCAAATTTGTCTCAAAAATATAATGAATGAAACAAGAGGTCCATTGGCCACATCCCTCGGCTGAGTACATGGGCTAGCTTAAAACACAAATCAGTTAAGTATTGAGAAGCTTACTTTATGCTTATTGGGGGAGGGGGATTTGAATTTTCAATTACTTGAAAATGTCACTAATACAATACAGCATACATATATAATTTTGCAATAGTTGAAAAGAAGATTTTTAAAGATTTTTCCAACACATTACCTGATCTCCTATTGTGAACCCTTGCTAACCCCCCAATCCCCAGGGCATTGAATAAATTTAAATTTTTACTACTTGCAGATCATGTCAATTTGACAAAACAATTTTTTTCTGTTCTGGAGAAGACTCTTATTCCTATGTTTTCTTATGCAAGTTTGTGATCCCCCATTGTGGCCACACCTTAACCCCAGGGTCATGATTTGAACAAATTGAATACACATTTAGTACCTTTGGATGCTTCCACATCACGTCATGAGATTAATCATTCCTGTCCAAATGGTTCTGAAGAAGATTTTTAAAAGGTTTTTCCTATATGCATTCGTATGTGAAATTTTGGTCGGCCATTGTGGCCCCATCCTACGCCCGGGGGTCATGATTTGATCAAATTTGAATCAACACTACCTGATGATGATTCCACATAAGTTCGGAGAAGAGTTTAAAAAGGTTTTTCCTATGCATTCCTATGTAAAACTTTGGAACAAATTTGAATCTACACTACAGAGGTCTGACATCATAAAGGGTCGACACGCATTCAGTGTCTTCTATACATGCAATTGGTTTTGAAAAAATATGCATTTCGCATGTTAAAAGCCACAAACAGCGAGATCAGGCAAATATAAAGTATGAATAAGTCACAAATGAAAATATAAGTAATAAGGTATCATTTTTAAACATCCAACAGGCTATAAATAATACGGGTTAGTATGAGAGTAAATTCATTATAAAGCCCTTCATGACCAACCAGGATTTATGTCCGGATAGATGTTTAAAAATACCTTATTTCTTAAATAAGACTGAAAGTCCATTGTGCCCTCCCCCCTCTCAAGGTTGAAGAGGTTTGAAAGTACACTATCTGAGAATGCTTCCATTTAAGTTGCATCTTTCCTGGCCCAGTGGTTCTTGAGAAGAAGTTGGAAATGTGAAAATTAACAGATGGACAGACAAACGCCAAACAAAAATGTGATCTGAAAAGTTTACTTGAGCTTTTGGCTCAGGTGAACTAAAAAGCTACTAGTATTTAAAAACTATATACTTCCATATATATTGATATACATATAGAGACAGGCAAACAGACATTGTGTTTCCAGTATACTTTCAAAAAAATTAGTGATGACATATTAAATGGGTTTAAATATTTGATATGTGTTCAAAATAAATGCACTTTACCTGGTATTTTGAAGATTGCTTAAGGTGATGAAATATATTCACTTTCTTGAGATTATCATGTTCATGTCAGCAGGACTTTATACTGAGTTAACCTACAATTATATAAAAAAAAAATAATTAAAAATCATTTATTTGAAATGTAATATTTTCAACACATATGATATTCATATATAGATAGAAACCATAATATTTTATGTGCAGCATCTGATTCAAAGCAAACTTTTAGTACAGTGAAAGCAACTTGGCTTTATATTTGTCTCTTTAGCATAACTCTAGATCAATTTATAAAATTTTTCCAAATGAAAACTATATATACACTATGTGTATACTATTTTATAAATAACCTTTATTCCTGCATGTTTATCCTGAAAAAAACATCAATTCAAGGAGGCACAAAGGAATGGTATATAGAGGCTGTAGTCTGCTCTTTTCTCCATGTCCTGCATACAACTATCTTTTCTGTATTATGCAGTAAAAGAAAAAAATCTTGATTTAATAATGCTTTTAAAATGTTTCTGAACAAAATATTGAAAAGTGTCAAGTAGTGACAAGTAATTAACTGGTATTTTAAAAAATCAGATGGGGTGTGTTAATGTAAATTTCACTGTCAAAACATTTACTCTGGGAATTGTTTACATTTTGTTCCACTTTCAATACCTGTTTTAAGTTCCACTGGCATTATAATTTAGGCAGCTGGGTTCTTCCGAGTCTCGACGACAAAGTCCGATTTGATCCATTTCAGAACATAGGGGCTTGTCTTCCGGACTGATAAATGTAAAATAATTTTTCAAAAATTGTTTCTACGTTAAATACATCTAAAAATTGCTTTGATAAAGATTCTGACATGATCAGGCGAGAAAAATAATGTTTTTAAAAAAAAGTACTACACCTATATACATGTACATAAACTCTCAAATTGACGCAAGCTGACATCTTGGAAAAAATACCCCTTCCCACTTCAGCACCTATTTCTGGACTCTAAGGCATTAATTTATTTAGCTGCCACAGTTTCTTCCCTACAGTGATGGTTTTTCCCAAACCCACACGTGTAACACACCCCTTACACAAACACAAAGGCACTAGTGTCGGAAATAAATTGTGTCGAAAATACTTTTTGAATCTATGGTATAATACTAACACAGCTGCTATCTTTACATGTATATATTGGGGTTAAAAAATTATTTCCGACACAAGTGCCAATAGGCATCCCCCCAAACTGGGCGGTTTTGAGTATCCACATATGGGCATCTTAATAATTATTTAAAGTCACTAAAATGATTGGCAAGTATTGTTTAAAGTTAGGTCTAAAATTCGAATAATAAAATTATTCTCGTGTTATTCTTATGAACATGAAATTAACATTAAAGAATTAACGTTAAATTTACATTAACGTGAAACTAACTTTAACTAATTAACGTTAATCTAATGTTAATATTTTGGTTCTAGTTTTTTAAGACAGAAGCCAAGCTCACTTAAAATTTAATGTTAATTTAATGTTAACATTTAATATGAAATTAATGCTAAGTTAAATTAACGTTAAAAATTAACATGAAATTAATGTTATGTTAAATTAACGTTAAAAAATGACGTTAATTCAGTGTTAACCTTCTTAATGTTAACTTAACACGAAGGTAACATTAAACATTAAACGAAGGTAACGTTTATTTAATGTTAATTGAGATTAACACTAAATAAATGTTAGGCACAAATGGCTGCATACGGATACGAATGATTCAGCTGGTCGTAGTGGGGATGGAAGTGGGTATGGGTGTGTCCCTAAACCAAATAAAAACAATTTGCGTTCCTTTTTGAATATTTACCAATCAGAGGATAGAATACAAATAAAAATGAAAGTTTAATTTTACTATTTTTTCAGACTTAGGAAAACAAAATTTGAAAGGAATAAATATTACTGATTGCCTTACTGTGAAATAATGTATTATATCTATATATATGCCAATCGTTGATCACAATCATTATTAAAATAACACCCACAGTGACATGAATCTTATGTTTTACAACTAGCAAACAATAGATCAGTTGCTTGTATGAGTATTTTTTTTCACAATTTCAGAAAACTTTATTAACATTTATATGAATTTCATTACGATGAATAGGAACCTTGGTGTGGTTTTAAACTTATTTTCAGTGTTTAAATAGTCGAATTATTTTGTGTATAATTATTTCTTCGAGGAAAAGTTGGCAATTGCAAGGAATATTTCATTTGACAATCCTCTACCAATAAACACACATATTCATATTGACTCTTTTGAAAATATCAGTCGTCTTGGATAAGTGTTGCAATGTTTGATGTATCCATCCCCCTTTAGTTCACGGCTTTTCAAAGAGAATCTCAATTAAGTCTTGTTAACATAGGATTGTCGTCTGATGGAAAGTCTGGCAGAAATCAAATGAAGTCAAAGGCAGATGGGAATTTTGGTTTATAAATAAAGGTTTACCATTTTTTTTTCTTTTTTCCGTTTAAAAAAATACATTAAGAATTTTGTTTATGTTTTAAAACTAATTGCACGTTAAGGTGCTTGGAAATATTGTCATTTTTGATAAGAAGGCATGTTTAACAAGGTTTGGTAATTTCTGGCTGTGTCAGTATAATTGAATATTGAATTGTCACTGTTTCTTTAAACTTATAATGGATTTATGCACAAAAACATTGCAAAACAATTTATATGAATCAGTTTTCTGATTTATTTTACTATCACCGTATGTAATTTAACTCCTTTAGCTACTTGCTATTAGTTACACAGTCATTTTGTGTAGAGCTGCAACTCCAAAAACAGTGGATGCGCTGAGGAAATTCAAGAATATTGGACGACTTACATTAACAAAGGAATCGAGCTATATGACTAATATATACAAACGGTTGGAAAATTCCGTGATGCACTTCAAGATCTACATAAGAATTTTTATAAAATCACATCATTATCATCATAAATACTTATATTAGATATTTGTGCGAGTTACTCTCAATGAACGCCTTTAATTTCTTCAACGTGAAAACTGTGTTTGAAGAGAAAAATTAATACATCTAAATACAAATAATACTGTTTATAGGTAAATGCATTCTTTAATTAGAAACAGTTCTTCCAGCGGAGCAGTAACGTCAGAAGATCATTGCATTGCCCCAGTTGCAGTAGTTTTAATGAGTGTGCTATGTATGGTTTGACACTGACTGATTTCACTGGAACTACATTTCATTGTCTGGACCAACTTGAATCAGATATCAACGAATATTATAAAAAAAATCGTTTAGACCCAGTCTGTGTTTACGTCCAGAAATTACATTAAGTATACCGACCAACATAACGTTGCAATCAATTCATTATTTAGATAGAAAATTTCCTGCCAATCATGGACCAAATTTATTCCTGAGATGATTTGTTTTATTATTTGAATACAATTTTGAAATGAAATTCACATGTTTGTAGACTGCTCATTGACAAATTTTCATTTACCCACCGTAATGTAAAACGATTTCTTGTTTTTTTATTATAGCATTATTATAGCATTACTCCGGGTATCGAAATGTAAACAACTGTTTTTTTTTTCGACATTCATCCTACCTATCATGCCAACTGTAGTCATTATTGTTGTGTAAAATGTAAGTCTTCATCGCATATAAAAATAAACATTGCTCTTATTTAACTTAAAGAACTATCTATTTGTTGATAGTGTACATAACTATATTGAGTGGTTTTAACTGTATTGACATGAAGGTCAAGTTTACATCAATACTATAAAATAAATAATTGTAATCCTTTCAAATACTTTTCTAAAAATAAATTACCTTGAATATTTGAAGAAGCTCTGAAACTAATTAAGCATAATTACGTTATTTCTAATCTTCTTGTAAGTTTGAAGTGTCAAAAATATTTGTTATGTTTACATGATGTCTAATAGAATCGTAAACAGCGTGATTTTATAAAGAACAATTATTATTCTTGTGAGAATTTTTCTATCAAAATAATATCTTTTAATACCTATGCAGACGGTTTCCTTTTCTGAAGAAATTCCTACATCACCCACACTAAGATATCAGTTTGACGCGTCTCTGATTTCACTGTACAAATAATCATAAGGTACCCACTAGAATTATTAAAAAATTCTTTAAAAAAAACATTTTAAATGTTCATGGCATTTCATTTTAGTTTTATTTTCCCATATATTTGACAAAAAAATATTATGTAATTATTACATGTATTATCATATTGAGGACGGTTAGATGTTTCATTTTGACTTGTCATGTTATATGACAGTCATATGATTCTATCAGTTTTATTTTCAAGGTGCAAGAGCAAAAGTAAGTTTAAAATCAAATATTTTTAAACACATTTAAATTGATGAAAGGTATTGAGATTCAATATTGAGTGTACTTTTTCATTAACAAAATCAAATTAGTACTGGTTACATGTAGCTACATATTTTATAAAAATAATTAATTTGGTTGCTAGGTTTAAACAAGATCGCAGAATTTTTCACGAAGCTTTACACTTCTAGTGTCTATATGTTAAAATTTACTTTGATCCTGTGAGAGTCTGTTCCTGCACGAAGAAGATTTATCAAAGCCCTAAAATAGCTCTCATATGTACCTGCAGGCCAATACACGACCGTATAGTTAATATAAAATCATTGAAAAATATACAAATAGGCCTTCAAATATTCTATTGGCACAAACAAATTTACAATAACTGGCAAAGGCCCAATATATAAGTGAAATCATGAAAAAGTCATTGCATCTAGGTCATTGGCGTCTTATATATCTGCAAATAATATTTCATTTAATTATTAAATACATTTTTATTCGCAGTACAGTTAAGGTGCGCAATGAAAATATCGACTAAATTTTGTATTTAAAAAATGTATTCGTAATCGGGATGGCGATAATTTTAAGTACATAATTTATATCGGATAATTGTAATTATGATTAATAACTACATATCGAGGACGATTATATTTTATATTTAGACTAGTCACGTGATGCGGCAGTCACGCGATTTTAGCACATTGACTTGAAGTATTGATGTTAGATATAAATGTCACTAGTGCAAGGGCATAACCAAGTTGAATTTCCAAGTTTAGTATATAAATATTTTCAACACGTATTGTAGTTTCTAAAAAGTGCTGCGATCCTGTCTAAATTCTGCAATTTCATTGTTAAAATTATACTTGTATGACCGAATGCTATATTTTTAGCTGGTCAGCGGCATGAAATATTGATATAATTAAATTGTTTTTAAGATTTCATCAGGATCGCAGCACTTTTCAGATACCTTAATAGTTCTATAGTTGAAATGTAAAAGCTTACTTTGATCCATAGAGTGTATGCCCTTGCACTAGATCGATTTATTAAGACCCCCCACATTACCCTCCGATGTACTTGCATACAAATATACGGCAGTGTTAATTAAATACGCAATGTATAGAAAATATATTAATAAAATAGCGAATAAGACATTAAATTCAAGTTATTAGCCCATAGAATATCTGTAAATGATATTTTATTTAATTAGAGAATACATATTTTGTTGAGAAAATATTACTTGATCTGTCTCTCACTGCACACAAACTACGTCACGTTGTAAGAAATGACGTCATATTGACAAGTGTATTGCGATCAGTGACTTGTTTATAACTTGTTTTGTGGGATTTAACTAACGACAAAACAACACGCTGTAGTAAGTTTTTATGTAGTTTGATGATTTCTTACTGGTTGAATTAGCAGATAAACTCATTTTGTAGTATTTTAAAGAAATGTTGTATGACGTATATTGTGTATGATGTCATAGTCAAGTTTTCCCGTACAAATTAGGCTCCGCCTCCTTTTTGTAACCTTAACTGTGCTGCGTTGTAAAAATATTCCTTGAACTGCCTCTATTTACATGTAACAAACTACGTCACGTTTTAAAAAAATCGCTTACATCCACATGTACAGAGTGATAAGTGAATTGCATATATCCTGATATATAGGATGTATCGAACGATAAAAAAACATGCTATAATAAGTTTTAATGTAGTTTAAATTTCTTGCATTTAAATATCAAATCATTTTACCTCTTGACACATGTACGTATATAAAGAAACATTTGTTCAAAACACTATTACCCGCTGAATAATAAAGCTACGCCCTCCAGCGTAGCAACAGTCAACATTGCTTTAAGACTGTTATATGATATATGATATGTTATATATGCTACGAGAGTTGATGTTTATGTCAACACGGCCATGGTCAAAGACGAACTATTCTGAAGTAAACTCGTAATTACGATATTTGTTGACTTAAAAAAACATTCGATTAGTTGTTTTAATTTTATTTATCAATTGATTTGACAATTTAAGTTGAACTCTTTCGAAATTCATCTCGATTACGTTCCTTTACGGTAAAATGTATTCCTACGCCGTCCAGAAATAACGAATTGTATGGAAGCCTCAAAGAGAAATAATTTAAATATTTTTAAAAACTCGATATTGGAATTATAAGAATTAAACGTTCTTTTTGAAAAATTTATCGCTGTGTAAACTCTTGACATTTTACTCACAAACTTAACATAAAAGTGCTTTGCATTTTTCTTTAGTTTGTGAGTAAAATGTCAAGAGTTAACACATCGATAAATTTTTCAAAAAGAACGTTTAATCCTATAATGTATCTGTATAAAACATCCAGTATAATATTATAAATATTGCATGTATTCTACTGTGTAGCTGCGCCTCGGTTGACCATGGTTTTCTTGGCGTGAAAATTTTCGATGTTACACTCAACTACATGCAATATTTTTATAATGTTGGCTTGCATGATTGCTGATGTAAAGAAGAAAACCTACATATAATTTATATGTATTTATTATAATCTAAGATCAGCTTCTAGCGTCATTAAAATCAATTGTTCTTTGCTTGAAATGATAAAATACATCTACATGCCTTCTCCATCTCACAATGAATAAAATGATAATTAAATCCATAGGTTGTTATTGATACTTTTCGTTAATAATGTTATATTCGATATTTTTTTTATCAATCTATCACATTTTTCCCCTATCTTGTGTAACACAAATAAATATCAAATCAAGACCCTGGAGTAGCATTATCAATTTAAGGAACGATGGTGCATCCATTTGTTTACTTAATACCGAGTGTCACGTTTAGATTGAAGCGTTTACTCAATCAAAACGCAATTACGCCTATAGCTTATAATGCAACAAAAAAGTTATGTTAATTTTTTAATGACATTTTTTTTGCATTGAATTCATTAATTTTGCGAGAAAAGTAGACTACCATATGTCCAGGGATAATTTTCCTTGACATCAATTCGAAGTCAGTTAAAGATACGTGTCACTTAAAGATTATTCAGAGATAACATGTTTTGTATAAAACTGAGGGTAGGTTAAAAGTCCAATTACACGTCAGACAGAAAGGGAGTATTTTATTTAGTTACTGTTTTTGTTCGTTAAATTGCTCTGACTAGCAAGTCTACAATACCTGGCTATCAGATTTCCTCGAAAAGAGTAAGTATCTATATCCTTGAATTATGCTTGTAAAATAATAATAATAATAATAATAATAATAATAAAATTTGTATAGCGCCCTATTTAAAATGATTTACTCTAAGGCGCTGAACAGATACTATTTCAGATATACAAGTACTGAGTAGTTAAATACAACACCATAATCATAAAAACAATAATCATAAAAACATTAGACCTAAAATCATTCTAAGAGATCGTAACTAACATAAAAGTAAGCTAAAATTATATGCTGCTAGACTAAGATCATATTGACATCACATTAAAATTTTCACACAATATTAATACAGGTTGTGCCAAAATAGATAGACTTAGGTCAATCGAACTTTATAACTTGTTCAAAAAATAAAAAATTATACGTCGTATGCTACCTTAAAAAGGTGGGTCTTAAGATCTCGTTTAAAAGCTAAAAGTGACGTCTGGAAGCGAAGAGCATCAGGTAAACCGTTCCACAAAGTTGCCGCTGCATGGTCAAAACGACGCGTTCCGTATGTCTCCGTGCGAACACGAGGTTTCACAAGATGTTTGGAGTCATACGAGCGTAGAGTTCTTGACGGTTGATAGACTGTTATGAGTTCCTTTAGGTATGATGGTGATGTCCCCTGGAGTACTTTGAAAGTGTATAAAAGGATCTTATAATATGTTCTAAATTTAACTGGAAGCCAGTGAAGATATATCAGGACTTCGGAGATATGATCATGCTTCCTAGTTCGGGTGACAATCCTTGCTGCCGTATTTTGTACTCTCTGTAGCCGTGAAATATTTGTCTCTGTGATTCCATAGAGTAGTGCATTTCCATAATCAAGTCTTGATGTAACTAGAGCGACAACTAGAGTCTTACAAGCATCTTCTGTTATGAATGGGCGAATTCGACTAATATTTCGCAGGTGGTAAAAACAGGATTTGGACACTGCGTTAATCTGAGTCTCCATGGTAGGTGATTTGTTGAAAAACACTCCCAGATTCTTCACACAATCTGATTCACAGATGACAGAACCATCAAAATCAAGTTGGTGTGTGAAAGATCTTTTAAGCTGACTCTTTGGTGAAAAGACGATAAACTCAGTTTTATCCTGATTCAATTTTAGAAGATTTGCACACATCCAGCTTCTCACGTTAGCTAAACAAGTTTCTAGTCGACATTTTAGATCTGGCCATGTTTCGTTCGGTTTTATAACAAGGTATATTTGTGTGTCATCTGCATAACAGTGGAACAGCATGCCATGATCACGACAAATTTTACCGATATGTTTCGAGAAAAGGCAATACAAGACTGGTCCAAGCACTGAGCCTTGTGGTACTCCGAACCGCAAAACAAGATCTTCGGAAGCACTCCCACCAATGACTACTCTTTGTGTGCGCTGTGTCAAGTAGGATTCGATCCATTCCAGAGCTGCCCCAGATATTCCAAAGGAGAACCTGAGACGTCTGAGTAAGATGGTATGGTCGATCACGTCAAACGCAGCAGACAAGTCCAGCATCACTAGGGCCATACAGGAATTTTTATCAAGCGCTGATACAATGTCATGATGGACTCGGATGAGTGCCGTCTCTGTAGAGTGGCATGCTCGATATGCTGACTGCAGTGGTTCCTGTAGATTGTTCACTTCCAGATGATGCTTGAATCTTTTTGATACTACCTTTTCGAGTATTTTTGAAATAAATGGTAAGTTGGAAACTGGTCTATAATTTTTCAGTTCATTACAGTCAAGATCCGGTTTCTTCAGAATAGGACGAATAATAGCCTCTTTGAAGGTTGTCGGTACTGAAGATCCAGATAATGATTTGTTTATAATCGCTGTTATCATGAGAAGCAACTCTTCAATGCATGGTTTAAGTAAAGATGTTGGGATTGGGTCACTCGCACAAGACTTCGTTGGTGCACCCATGATGATATCATGGATCTCCTCGTTTGTAGCTTCAGTGAAAACAACAAGTTGCTGACCCACATATTGAATATCACTCTTTAGTGCCTCGCTAACATTAACTTGCTTAGATTTACTAAGTTCAGATCTGATCGTTTCAATTTTTCCAGTAAAAAAGTCACAGAACCTATTTGCTAACATCTCTTTGCTGTCATGTGCTGGAAAGACACTCTCCTTAACCTTCCCCATGAGATTGTTAGTTAGGTTATATAGTTGTTTTTGGTCATGTCCAATTTCTAATATCTTTGAGGAGTAGTAATCCTGCTGCGATTGCAGCAGCAGTTTTGAATAATCGGTACACAATTTTCTGTAAATTTGCTTGTGTATCGTTAAGTCAGTTTCACGCATTTTACGTTCTGCTTTTCTACGAGCCTGCTTGGCTGCTTTTAAGTTGGTGTTATACCATGGTGTTTTTGGTCTTATGATTATTTCTTTTGTCTGAACAGGTGCATGGCTGTCAAGGATGCATTTAAGACTAGTGTTATATGTCGTCACCAGTTCATCAATATGCTTGTCCATGTTTTGCTGACTGACTGATGAAGAAATGTCTTTCTTAAATTCATCAATGTTAATCTCACTTAACTTCCTGAAAGACACAGTTTTTCGTTCAGGCTTTGGTTTAGAGATTTGTATCAGAGCATGAACAGCATAATGGTCTCCTGCAGGATTTCCTCTGTTGTCACACAAAACTGGGTCACTGATCGTCGGATCAGATAGCAGAATGGAACTGTCCTCCCTAGTAATAATGACATCCAAGGTATGGCCATGGACATGAGTCGCACCTTGCACTCTTTGGCAAAGTCCATGATCATTTAATATTTTCATGAACGTCTTTGAATCAGAGTCACTAGGACGATCAATATGGAAGTTTAGGTCACCAAGTAATATCAGTTCCTCCGCAAGAATAATCCGATTGTCAAGATATTTTGATCATTCCTCAAAGAAGGTCGAATTTCGAAACTTGTTTCCTTTTGATGGGGGAGGGCGATAAATAGCACACAAACGAGAACTTACACAGTTTGGCATCCCTATGACACAATCCAAGTGTTCGAAATGGGTGTACTGGGTTTCTGGTTTGATAGGTCGTATATCGATGTTTCGTTTGTAGATAATAGCTAGTCCGCCCCCCTTTTTATGTTTTCTAGGTAGGTGAGTAGTTGAATAACCAACCGGTGTCATTTCTGCTATAACACATTTATCTGTATCGCTACCAAGCCACGTTTCAGTCAAAACAAGAATATCGATGTTTGTTGACACAATGAAATCATTGATGGAAAATGATTTGTTTTTACTTGACCTGCAGTTTAAGGTACAAAGACGCAAGGGTGTTGTGCATACCTTGTTGTTGTTGATATCAGTGAGTTTTGTTTTAATAGAAACCAGGTTTAGTAAATTAGGTCCTTCTGGTTTATCAGGTTTGCGACCTACACGATGGCGCTCACACCTAGTGATTTCACATACACTATATATGGATTCACTTTGCTTATCAGTGTCTTGTACACCAACATTTGTAACTTGAACATTGTTCTGCGGATCCCGACCACGTGTAGATTTAGGACCAATTCTCTTTACTCGGTTTTGAATCAAAATTGGGATTGGGAAAACCTCGCATGGTTCATCAGGAGCTTTTAAGGAAGATGAAGGACTGCTTAATATATCATCCAAGATATACACCAGGTTATCTCCATTAACCCCCGGTTTATGTCCTTCGTATCTCAACCGCCCACTACAGACAGAGTGGATATGCCTGATGAACCTGCGCCCAGCCTTTGTCCCCCTTCTGATACGAGAAGTTTCCGTACGACCTGGTATACCAGCAACACATGGACGTACAAAACACATCGTACGACAACTATATTTCTAAGCTGAGTACGAATATATGTGGAACGACTTAAGATGCAAGGTGGCAGAGGATAGTTTTTTTTGCAATCAAAACGTTTGACTGACGGTTTACTTAATATTGAGCTGATTTTAAAATGTGCATTGAAAAAATTTAAATTCCCTCTACATGTAATAATAGTATGATGTAGTCCCTTGAGAAATTTGAAGCTTTCAGGAATAAAATATGTACAACTTACACAATGAGCCCTAAAGATGGCGCAGGGACAATCTCAAAATTTCATGTGAATCAAGCCTATTTTCACTATTTCGCCGCAGCCGCATCTGCTTCCAGGCCCGTGCTCATGACCTAAGCTACCACACAAAGTGTAGAATAACATTTGTACATACCAATGAACAGCAAGAGATATGGGCTCAACCACCTCGTTTTCAAGCTACAATTCATCCTGTGAACCCACCCCGCTTTTCTGGTGAAATACCGGTAGAGCGAGTTTTGAGCTTAGTTTCGTATTTCTAGTCCATATCCCATATACAGTAGTAGTGACACTAAAGTGTCATATTTCAATAAAATAAACAAGGCCACCAATTCACTCCAAATGCACCCATAAAATATTCTAGCACTAAAATTACCTATAATATGCATTCAAACCTCAGGTTTCATTATTTTTTCTATTTTTTGACCGGTACTTTATTCGAAACTATCCTCTGCCACCTTTAACTTTCAAAGTTTGTCTTGCAAATAATAAACCTTGCTCACTTCAAAAAGAACATGCAATTCTGAGTAAAAATATACCAAATATGTCTTGATTCATTGAAAAATAAAAAAGTTATGGCCAAATAAGAGACCTCACCAATTCTCGGTCAACCACCTTAACCCCACATTGTTTCTTACACATAAAACAAATGCAATTCTTACAACTCCAGATGATAAATATACCAGCCAAAAAGTGTTAAATGGTAATTTTAATCTATTTCAAATACATTTATATGTAAAAAGTCAAATATAAAGAGCACATCTTGGTGAAATGTACTCACATGTATCACATACTCCCCTATTTTTCATGTTCTATGAAATTCCATTTTATCCCTTTTTCACTTGGTTTTATATAACTATAACTTCTTTGCAAAGTTAAAACCCCTTTCAACTTTCAAGATATTTATCATGATATGCAAAAAACTCTCTTGCATCACATGCTAAAGAAAAAGTGTCCAGAAAATGGCAGTTCAACACCCTACCCCTGCAGCCATTTCTTCACTGTAATGAAAATGCACTGTAAAAATCTGTTTGTCCTAGCTGAATTCTTTCTAAGTGTCTGATATTCACTTTTAACAGTTATGAGTAATCAAATACATACATTTCATTCTCCTGAAAACTAAAAGTGATTATTCTGTCCATCCTTGGCAATTGTGGGCAGATTATATGGGCCTAGCAGAATTCAATAATTACATGAAAATACACATTTTATTGATATTTCTTCATTAAATATGCAATATAAACTCTTTGTTTTGTTATTATTCAAAGAAAAATAGTCATTTTATAGCAAACCATTGAAAAAATTAGATTCTGTCACATTCAAATATAGATAAATTTAAAAATTGAAGGGGGGGGGCATATTTCATGAAATTATCAATAACAGAATAGGTTAAATTTGGGAAAATAAAGCAAAAATAGTTTTTTTTTGTACTATATATGGTTAGGTTTAGTGACATTTAGGTAGGCTGACTGATTTTTATTTTCAAAATAATTATATTTAGTAAATTAGGTTGAAAAAATGGCAAATTTATGCAATTTCAGTGATATCGCACTAATTAATGCACTTGAATTTTAATTAGATTTAATTAATTAAAGCAAGACATGATTTTAATTATGCGACAATACCCAAAGTATCAAATTCAAACAAATAATTTATTCTCTGGCAAAAAATGCCTAAATCTTATATGATTTATTATGCTGATGGTTCAAAGTCTTTAAAAATGTATGCTGGAAAAGAGTAACCCCCCTTGCTTTTTAGTGAATATACCCAACTGTACAGATTTTAAATAACAGAAACAAAGTATGTTTTTTAATTGACATACATAAATAAACCCTTTTGTATAAAAATCAGACTAAAATTCACATTTCTAAAAATTGATATATTCTTGAAGGTGGCAGAGGATAGTTTTTTTTGCAATCAAAACGTTTGACTGACGGTTTACTTAATATTGAGCTGATTTTAAAATGTGCATTGAAAAAAATTAAATTCCCTCTACATGTAATAATAGTATGATGTAGTCCCTTGAGAAATTTGAAGCTTTCAGGAATAAAATATGTACAACTTACACAATGAGCCCTAAAGATGGCGCAGGGACAATCTCAAAATTTCATGTGAATCAAGCCTATTTTCACTATTTCGCCGCAGCCGCATCTGCTTCCAGGCCCGTGCTCATGACCTAAGCTACCACACAAAGTGTAGAATAACATTTGTACATACCAATGAACAGCAAGAGATATGGGCTCAACCACCTCGTTTTCAAGCTACAATTCATCCTGTGAACCCACCCCGCTTTTCTGGTGAAATACCGGTAGAGCGAGTTTTGAGCTTAGTTTCGTATTTCTAGTCCATATCCCATATACAGTAGTAGTGACACTAAAGTGTCATATTTCAATAAAATAAACAAGGCCACCAATTCACTCCAAATGCACCCATAAAATATTCTAGCACTAAAATTACCTATAATATGCATTCAAACCTCAGGTTTCATTATTTTTTCTATTTTTTGACCGGTACTTTATTCGAAACTATCCTCTGCCACCCAATGCGAACAAAATATTAAGACAACTCGTACCAGTAGAGCCAGAATGAAGTAACACAAGACATATATATCTAAGTTGAGTACGAAAATATATGGAACGACTTAAAACACAATAGGAATAAAAGAATAAGATAGCTCGTACCAATATAATCGCAAAAACGTCACGGTTCAATGAACATAGTAACCAAACATTATTTTGAAAAAATTGCTAAAAAACAATGTTTTCGAGAAAAATGGAATTCTGCTCTTAATTAAAAAGGCTATTACAAAAATGCACAACAAATCTTAAAACTGGAACTAAAGCAATAAAGGAGAAAACAAGCTAAATAGTCAGAGGTGGAGCTGCCATGTCATAGCGCTAACACACTCTATAGTAAAATCAAGCAAATATCAAATGCAAGCTACGTTGCTTCGTATTAATTGTAAACTTAATTTGCAAAAAGTGACACTTCTGGAATTATTGATTTAAGTTATGTTTGTATGCCAAGGAATGTTCTTTCTGTTATTGTAAAACTGAAAGAGGTATGGAATTGAGTTATAAATAGCTGTTCAATTTAGATTTATTGTTACATTTTTTGCTTTAAATAATGTGTGTTAAAGCATATACGAGGATAATCATTGTTTGATTGATTGATTGTATATTGCTTTACGTCTCTCTTGAGAATCTTTCCCTCATATGGAGACGTCACCGCATGCTGTTGAAGGGCTTCAAATTTAGACCTATACTAGGCACTCAGCAGTTGAGCAGTGAGGGTTCTTTATCGTGCCAGCGCCTACCTTTACACAGCACCTACGTTTTTTAAGGTCATATCCGAAAGACCCGTGACTGTCACTTCTAGTGCCGAGCGCTTGGCGATGGAACAGTCACTACCTTTGTTTACGTCTTAGGTATGACGCGGCGCCGCGAACGAGAATCGAACCTGGGCCTCCCGATCACGAAGCGAACGCTGTACCACTAGGCTACCATGACCGGTTTCATCATTGTTTGAAGGGGTCCCTATGAAATATGCAAGTTATTTACGATGATTCGTTCCATGGGGAAAACCGAATTTAGGTTACAGACAAGCATTGCAACCCCCTGACCAAACATTGATGATTCAACAATATCAGACTGTCATGGTCATACTCGCTCATGTTAGAAAGTTCGCATATATATTTTCTTTTCCTATCTCATTGCGCTCTCCTATTTCTTGTTTTTAGATCTCACCTTCCATTTTTGAAGAATACAAATAATTTTTGGAAATTAAATTTTGGTGTTCTGTGAATTGGCAATACGGTTAGGGGATTGTAAATATCATATATGGAGCCAAAAGGGCAAATGTTCACTCGATCAAAAAATAATTCTTACATTTTAGGCATTGCTAAAATTTTTCGGTGATCGTAGGTATGCATGTTCATGAGGTCACGCGAGGAGGACGTTATCAGCACCTTATCACAATGAATACTTTATGCAACTTAAAACTTGCAACATCGTAATATGTTTGGAATCCCAACCTTGTATGACTTATCAGTATTTGAACAATTATAAACTTAAGGAGATGGTCATGATAGTATAATATTATCAACAAAATGCAAAAACCATCTTCACATGATTTAAACTCAATTTTTAGATTTATAACTGAAATGGAAGAAGAAAAAACATTACAATTTGGAGACATACTTCGGAAGTTTTCGAGGTGGGTTTAGATTTTCTCAAGGTATAAATTTTATACATGTAGTTTAAATAAATCTTTAGAAATTCAAGTATTTTTAAGATTAAACAAAATTTTATTTACACAACAGAGAATGCTAGATAAGATTAGAGGGTCAAGGAGAAAATACATTTTGTATTTTTTGTTATAAAAACTCGAAATGTTTTGAATGTTACATTTTTTATCACAAAGTATTACATTCAAAACATTTCGAGAAAATCATGTGTTATGCTGAAGGGTACCTCCAAGTAGGAGTGACGGACTGTATAATTGCAATGCAATTTGTGATTTTTAAGTAATGGTTTGTAGGTTAAAAACCAAAAGTCGTTTTTTATGCAAAAGTTTCTTTTAAACTTAAATGAAGATGAAACGTAAGAGGCTTGTGTGTCACATTGCATACCTGAGCAATATGACTGAAAACAAAATAAAAATCAGTTTAGTACTGATATTGCTCCAAAACTTACCTCCCTCGGTGGCATGATGTGAACAATCTATAAATGAGTTTGTTTCTTTAATTCTTTGACATATCAATTGCATAAAATTTCAAAATGATCTTTTCCTGTACGTCTATTCCTCTAAGATGGCCCTTTTCTACACCCCGAGGGACACAATTTTATTGTAGGCTTTTTTTTACACCCGATGTACAGCTGCATTAAATAGCTGATTTGTCAAATAACTGCTTTGCTTTCTTGAGAAGAAACATTTAGGAATGTTTTTATATATTCCTTTATAAAAAAAGTTATCCCCTGTTATGACCCTTCTCTACACTTGAGGGTCTTGATTTGAACAGATTTGAATATCATTTTCTGATCAGAATGTCTCCGTACCAAAATTCAAATCATACCTTTGGTCTTGGGGAGATTTTACATTATCATTTCTATATATCTTTTCGTGAACGTTCCTTTGGACGATCGCTGTATGTCCCATAATTTGCAGGGGGGTCATGATTTGAATATACTTGAACATACACGTCCTGGGGATTTTTGACATATTACTATGACTCATCATGACTTTACTGTTCATGAGAAAAGTATTGTTAAAGATGTTGCCCCTATGATAAAAAAACTTCCATTTCAGGCCCAATTTTTCTCCTGGTGGTCATGCTTTGCAATATTAAAAATTTGAATCTTCACTCTCTGGAAATTTTATAAAACAAGTTTCATATTTTTTTTGACGAGCTGGCTTTTGGACAAGAGATTTCTCAATGATACGTCAATTAATTCTCGTTGGTAATATTTATATCCCTTGAAAATGGACATGCTCCTTCCATTGTATTAAAATGATCCCACTTCATCCAAAACCTACAATACTTTGTAGAGTGTTTAACTGAAGTCGGACCATTGCTTTATGAAGAGAAGTAAACAATTAAGAAATGCTTACATTCACACGGACAGACAAACTAACCAATGGTCTGAGGAACGCCATACAAAATGTTATCAAAAAACTAACCGGAATGTTTGAATGAGGAATTCAAAGTTTCCGACATGGATAATCATGTTAGATATTCTTATTTAGTCAATAATTTTTTTTTCTCTTCCATATATCATAAAATGGAGCAGTCAGGCCGACTCGACTCAATACACCCAGCATCAATCCTACCAGCAATTTGAAAGGTTTGTTTTTTATCTGTTTAATGGCGAAAAGTTCCTTAATCAAAAAAAGCTAACAGAACAATACCCCAGATTTATATATATATATATTTTTGAATAAACAATAAAGTTAAAAAACATATTTTGCCTAAAAATTGCTGCTGGAATCTTACTGTTCTGTCAGTAAAATAATTATTCCACACATTCGCACGAAAATTCACACGATGTTTGAGTTTGATTCATATGAACAGAGATTTTTCGTTAAACCATGCTTAACTCGGGATTCTAACATCACTTTCCAAGTTTTTTTGAAGGCAAAATTCCATCTATACAAATCCTCTATTTGAAAATTCCTAGCTTGTTGTTTTTCTGTTGCATTATTTTTGTCACAAATGACAGAGGAAAGTCTGACTGAGATACGTACATATACCTGACTGTCTTCGAAAGAGAATACTAGTATAATCACTGAAAATAAATACCCTACCTGTTTAATTAACCGAACTTCACATAATATTCGCGATATTTGCTTTGAACTATGTTTTACCTATCTGCGTACATGTCGTCTAATTAAACCAAATTCTCTTTACACGACATGATCAATTCCAAAGTTATCTGATAGACATATCTGTTACACATAGGACGTCATCGGTGCTAGATTTTAATCAAAATGACAGATACGGTACGACAAATTGGACATTTTATTTTTGTTAATGTTTAAACGATTTTATATATTTTCTAGACTTAAATTACCTACCAATATTACGAAAACTTCTGTTCTAAAATTGACGTCATCTCGTCTACTAAGACGTCCTAATGTATCACTGATTTAGTCAAGGTAGAATATTTTGTATGCTTCGTTATCACCCCTGCGAATGTCCTTTTTTGCAGATAGGTTAGGGGCGTCCATAAGAAATATAAAATCAATATAATTTTGATATTTTTTTCATTAGCATAAGTTTAAATTTAATGGAAATTATACAAATGCCTATGTGTGTAGGAAGTCTCAACCGAGTTCGGCCAAAGCAACTTAATATACATCAGCTGTATGTCACGTGACATTGTTTAAAATAAGAAAAATATGTACGGATACAAAGATTGTTAAAAGTTCAACAATATACGCATACGTTTTCACCGCAAAATTGATTGTGTATTTTTAGAAACGAATTTCTGAATCCGTAAAGTGCTGGGAACACCTTCCCCATGCACGGGAATTATGTAAAATTTAGACGTCTTTTAAAAACCTCGTGAATTTACACAATACTTTTCAATACAGTAGAGACAATAGCTACAAGTGTACAAAATAGCATAATTTATAGTTAGGCGGATATCTTTGAACTTTTGAGATTTTCGAAGGGGTGTGCATTTGATTTTAGTACATTTTTGTATAAAAGTGCATGACTCCGGCTCTATAAGAGACCTATTTGATATCAATTAAAAAAGACTGTGAATTATTTATTAATGCATTCAAAAATATGACTCAATTTAGTCAGATCACGCTTATTAAGTTTTAAATTTTACATTTACAAGGTGGATTAAAGCTTGATCTGCGTCTCAAGTACAGAGAAACTACGTGTCAAATTAGTCTATGATGTCATATCTGTCCGTACAGCGAGGTCAAGTTGGCTTTGATTTTTTATTCAAATAGTGTTGAAATGAATAAATAAGTTACACATGAATCTTTGTTTACAATAATTAGGAGAAATCACTGTGTGTAAAAATGAATGAGAAATAAAATAATTATTTATTCGCCGAAATTCATTTGTGCAGTTTCACCGTGACGTCATAAACGATCTTTCGAAGCTTTGCATAGTCTGATCTACCTTTGGCAGCCTTTGGCTTAGTTCCGTTGTTTTTTAATCGTGTAGTAAATTGATACCATTTGCACGTGAATACTGAAAAATTATTTTATAAATAGACAAATCCATCATCTTTCACTCGCTTCTTTGTTTTATAAACTGTATTTTGTAAAAGTAAATAATTAAAACATATTGAATTAGTTTCACTTAAGTCATACAATGTAAAAGGCAAATACACAGGGTAATATTAAAAGAAAAGGTATGTAAATGAATCTTGGGGTCTGAACTTGATTAAATTTAATTTAAAGTATAAATTTAATTATGTACATGACGGTTTCAGACCACAAGACTGTTTGATATAATATGTAATCAATTACGCCATATTGTAACGTGTCGAGGGGAATTATAAACAGCAATCGAGGATCGTACCTTGTCGATTCAAGGTTTTGGGGGATTATTTCCAATATAATATTATTTTTCTTAATAAATGATTGACAAATGATTACAAAGGCCGGCAAAATATACAAATAAATGGCCAACCTTATCTAGGTTAATAATCACGACAACAATATTCAAAGATAAATGGAATAATTACAAATGATTATGACAGTGAGTAGACTATCCCAAACGCTTGCCAACCTCGGACTGACTCTTGTACTACAGCTTTATTCAGGACACAGTCAGTACAAGTGACAGCCCTTCAACTGCTGTGCACACTGCTAGCCTTATTCAGGCAGACACACTGCACACAACAGCCTGTTGCCATACGGTACAACAATCTTAAGACGAATTACAGTTGAGGTGGATAATCTCCGTTGCTGGTTAGTCTTTGAGTGGCTTGCCACTCCAAAATATAACAGACTTTATTAATTCCTGTAGACTACACCTTATTCATTTTATAAAGTGGACTTTTTCTGTAAGCTGACTTTATTTTGTTAAGTATCACTTAGACGTCGCGCACAGAATTGGGGCTGATTTTGTAACGTCAAATTATACGTTTCTGACGTTATTGCATATGTCGTTTACGCGTAAAAACGTAAAAATTTACGGCGTAACAAATCAGAATAGACATTTAATTTTAGCCCCGGTTTTCTTAAAAATGTCTTATTTTTTAATGTTTTATTTAAATACAAAATTTTATTTATCTGCACATTTTTAAAATAATATTTTATCTGATGACAGTTTTCCCAGTAAAAAAAAAAGAATACAGCTCACATTGGTGTTATACGCCCGGTTAAATACCATAAAAAGCGTGTTTGTGTCGTAGTAACAAAACCGACTAGACATCAAAATTGCTCTATTAATCTCCCCTACTGCTTGCTTATAATTTTCTAAAGAAACGTTTGACTACTTCTTGATTTGCACATTTCATTTATCAACTTAGCTTTACAAAAGTAACCTGTTATATTGTAAAACATCTTTATCAAACATTCTATCTTTTCTTGTAACTTGTGAATATTATGGCATATTACGGAATGCTTCCTAATTTACAAACAGTCGAAACAGTCCGTAAATTAGAGATTTATTAATGAATGTTGTGTGACATAATCACTGGAAGTTACAGAAGCTTTGTACACATTGCCAGAAAAATCCATGTAGCCAAAACGATCAAATGACCAAATGTACCAACTCCCGTCGTTAACAGTGTTACAAGTTACGCAATTTCAAACCCCAATACTATGCGCGACGTCATGTAACAGCTGTTATGGTTCGAACACGTCTTACTGTTACATGTAGCACAGCTTGCGCTGGAATGAACACTCTATAACGTGGATTCAGTTTTTATATACCTTCAGTTTTAAAGAGGATGTTTACACCCACAACCTAATAACTGAATCTATAGCAAATACAATTTATCATTGAATGAAATGCTGACTGACGTTTTTCATACCAATTGTTAGTCCATTATTTATACACTGAATTGACCACGATTTTTTTCCGTTATTTCCTGATTATGACAACGAGAACACGGCGGGTGTGACCGGTCAGCAGGTGATGCTCACTCCTCCATGGCACCTGATCCCACCTCTGATCTTTCGGAGGTCCGTGTTTGCCCTGCTCTTATTTTGTATATTTGTTTAATGGACTTTGAGATTGAATACTGTTCGTTATTTCCATATCCTTCATGATAACAATATAAATTTCCGGAATATTATCGAGGTTTACATATGAATCTAATTCATTATTCGGTTTCATTCTGTTGTGAATTTTTGATACAGATTATAACTTGTTTATTAATAATTTTATGGATTTCATGATCAATTATTAAATAATTAGTTACAAATATTTTCTATAATTAAAGTTAAATTAGTGGCACAGTGCAACATTCCTAAACGGCTTGTTGTCTATGAGAATGGACAGTGCATGATGTCGGTTTCTGTATATTCTGCGATAGTACAATAACTGTGAGTTGGGTTCATGACAGTACACGAAAATGTTAATGAACGAGAATTAGTTATTATGTCAAAATGAATTGCATTGGCAATTGTACATGAATGAAATATATTTTCTCTTATTTACATATCATTACTATGTTTTATACGATTGATTTTATTGTCAATAAAACTTAAAAATCGTTGAATTTGATGTGTTCATGATTTAGTTCAACACATTGTCGGCTTAGTCACTAGATCTTTGATATAAAAAAAACGTAATTTGTTTTTATTACTCATAATTGTTATACAATTATGGACTTCAGTGTAGGTTGGTATGTTGTTATAAGGACTCATGGCAACTGATATTGGCCGAAGTCTCAGAAAGTGATACATGTTGCAACGGCGCCTGCAAGGTCACTATCATTTTGTGGGTCTGAGGTCAATATAGATATTGCCATGTGTACTTATAACCACATATTGACCGTTCATGAAGTCCAAAATAGTTCTTAAGTTCTATAACTATAATTAGTTATAGTGAATGCACTGACACAGTCCTAACTGAACAATCATTACGTCACAATGGTTAAAACATACATTTTATATTATGACGTCACGTTCTACGTAACTTTTGTGCAACCAAACGGTGTGTCGTGTAGTATCATTTTCCGCGGACGAGCTTTCGCGTCGACATCACAAAAGAAGGAATATCACGTGACGTTCCTTCAGCCAATGAAAATAACGAAAATAGTCTTCCTATATAATATTTACATGTATCACATTAATACAATTTTATAAGAATTTTAGGCCATTTTTTTTTATTAGTTGTTTTACGGATTTTTTTTTTTGGAAAATGTCCGTTGGGTGGCTACAAAAAAAGAAGCAGCGTTCAATGTTCAAAACTTTCAATATGCAGCATATCAAAGCAGTCGGGGAAATCAACCTCAGAACATTGCACAGAAATGTCTTTCTTGGCATCCCTCAAGAAAAGTTATGGGAGTCGGATGGAGTACAAGTGACGATATCAGATTCTTTGGTTTTGGCTGTAATTTCCTCAACCACCACACTCCATTCGCTGATCAGATAACATCACATTTAGAATCATCACCAGTCTGATCAGCTCATAAAAACCGTCATACATTTACTTATGTCCTTAAAACATTTATATTCTGTTTTGAAAAACCTAAAATGTTTCACATGGCCGTCATACTTATTTCATCTCTGTCTATAAACGCTTGCAGAGTTTTAGGGTCTATAATGGAAGCGTTTACATGCGTCTGATAACAACTTATTAAAATTCAAACAATTTACGGTCATTTCCGGATTTTTTTTATTATGATTGAAGTCAAGTTCGATCGGCGATTATAAAAAAAAAAGGAATGGAATTTTTATTTTTTTTTTCCAAAACTTAAAAAAATTGAGTCGGCGGATCCGTAAAACAACTAATAAAAAAATTTGGCCTTATATGAATTCAAAATAATAGTTCTTCTTGCCAATTATCGCCTATTGATGTGTATAACAACATAAAAAACAGCATCCAGGCACATACATACCATGGACCTTATCTCAGGAGATTTATGACAACAATTATACACAAACGGGTTGAAAGAAACGTGTTTAAAAAGATATTTTGGCATTTTATTTAAGGAATGTATTTAAGTTTTGTGTAAATTATTGGTGTGTGAATTACACAGACCTGTCACGTAGGCATATTATGCTAAAAATATGCCTATCTGCAAATCTGTGTGATTCTCACACCAATAATTCACACTTAACTTTAAAAAAACCCTTCCTTATATTTACATTTTACATGTTTGGAAGCACCGAAAATATACTCAATATTTGAATTTCTCGCTGCCCTATATTGTTTTAAATATACTAACGTCGCTGTAGCCCTATTGTGACGTCAGGGTAACGCATGTGTCTCCGTGTATTTTTTTACGCCTGAGTATACACGAATATGATCTTCAAATCAATTTCACTGTTGGCTTAGTAGAAGAATGCAGCGAATTTAAATATTTAACAATATACTTTTATATCTTTCTTCACAGACACAATACTTTAGGTCGAGGATCTACCTTACCACGTCACCAAATGTATGTATGTGTTAAGTTATTCTTATTCGTTTCTTTTCCTCAAAGGGGTTTAACCAGCCTCTATTGTGATTTATGATGTTTGGTTTGTAAACAAAGAAAACCTTAATTTAAGGACCCATGCACAAGTGGCAATGACTGGA
>NW_026935013.1:0-61901 GCF_032062105.1 Saccostrea cuccullata
CATCGGATGACCTTTGATTCTTTAAACTTTAACCTAACCAGTTGCATTTCAGACTATTTTACCCAAATCTAAACTCTTGTACTTGACCGACTGTGGTATAGGTCCCGTAAACTTCATGAATCATAATCCAAGTAAAACACAAAATCATTCCTACTGACATATAATTATGCAATGATGTTTACACCACACTAGTACTGCACGTGCAGTCCAATCTAAAAATGATAATGGTAAAACTAGTACTTAAGTTGGGTAACTGACCCAATGTGATACATTTATAGTACAAGAACAAATTTAAAATTATCATTTACAAAAGATGTTTTATCTTAACTTTGCCATCTAGGCTTATTTCCACTAAATATTTCTTTTGCAAACAACTCAAAAACGATTTATTTAACAATCTCTGAAGGCAAATAGGGTGTGTTTGTGTGTGTGTGTGTTGATCGGAGAGGGGTGGGGGATTGACTAAATTGACTATTGGGTATATGGCAGCTTTCAAGGTGTTTCTGCCTAATCAAATATAAAAAAAGTTTGTACATTTTGAAAAAATCATCAAAAACGCTTTGCACTAATTTGAATAATATTATTTGTTGTTAATCTATATGAGAAAATAGATTTAAAAAGTATTAATTATGGGCCAAAAATTTATATCCCCCTTAACAAACCTAATTTACATCATTGATTAAATTCTGTTGTTAAATTTCAGACTGGTAACGAAAATTAAGAAAATGAAATACCTATAAGATCGAGGCCCATGGGTTACATGGTCACCTAAGCATATTATGCTCCATGGGCGGATCCAGAAATTTTTGTAGGGGGGGGGGTTCCAGGGTTGTGTCCTTCTAACCCCCCCCCCCCCCACTCCCCTTTTACACACTCTCAGGCAAAGATTCACACACACATGAATGGAAAAATATAAGATTGTGGAAAATATCTTTAATCTACGTCCTTTTTTCTTTGAAAAGGTACCCCCTGTCTGTATTAAGCCTTATAATTGAATGGATTTCCAGCATTTCCGAAGAGTAGAATGAATTTTCTTCAAGAATTTGAAAATCATTTTTGGGCTGGGTATAAAACAATGAATTAAATCTTAGTTCCTTCATAAGATTTAGTTAAAAAAAATGGCACCGTCTTGTATATAGCCAACACAGCCAAATTAAGATCGCGGGAATCTAATATCAAATTTAACCTCGCATGTTACATATCATATATAAGATATATAAAAATAAGTAGAATATTTTCTACCATTCACTCATAAAAAGTAATAGTGAAGGTGAATGGAGAAAACTAAATGTGTGAGAATCTATCTATTCAATACATATTTCAGTAAGACGTACAAATACTTATTCTCGGGAAACATTTTATCCCCCCACTTTCTATCTCTTTCTCCACCTGGCAAAAAATAAAAGGGGGGGTTCCAACCCCCGGAACCCCCCTCTGGATCCGCCAATTTGCTCAATTTGATGAATACATGTATTATGATATTATAATATTATGATATTATAATATTATGTAAATTATTGAATTATATTGACTTTTTCCTCGGTAAAGCCCAATTTGAAGGAGTGTGCATTTAGAGACAAACACCTTAGTGCGGGTATTACTGTCTCATGACAGCATCTAGTTGTATTTTGATTGCCTAGGTTAGGGCCATTCATACATAGAAAGAGAATAAAAAATGAATACAGTGAATTTATTGCAATAATACCTTGATACATAAAGAGAAATATTTTTTTTAATTCCTTTTTTTGACCTTTGGATTGACCATGAATAGAGATACCATTTACTTTTTGGCAAGTGTAAACAATATACTGCATGACTAAACATGGTTTGTATATTGAAATATGAAATGGTTTCTTTAAATCATAATACTCCTACTGTCCTAGTGAGAATTATGCTCAATTATCCTCTTTCAGGGAGAGGGCTCAAATATGTTTTGCGGTACTCTTTTCTTTTTTTTATGACTGTATAAGAAGGTATTCTTTTTTCTAAGACACACAGAAGGTTACATTTTCTTTTGAATGTATTATAAAAAAAGATCATCATTTTTTCTAAGATACAATCGTTTCTTTGACTGTATTTTGGAAAAAAAAAAGAAAATCTTTTTTTTTTTTCTAAGACACAGAACGTTTCTTTTTTTTGACTGTATATGAAAGTATCTTTTCTAAACATTTGGTGGCTCTTAAAAGAGCCGTTGGGTAGATTTTTTTAGACAGGGTTTGCTCCCTGTGTGTCCTACTGCATAGGCCTCCAAACTCCCGTCTCTCAGAGAGGGGTGGGCGATGCCTGCCGGTCAACGGCGCCATGAAGTCATTGGGATCTGGGGTGGTGATCTACTTGCCCGAGGTCGCTGCAATCTTACACCGCGGGGGGCCCGGTAACCTCTGGGGATCCAGGGCTCTCGCTGACGACATAGAGGGCAGCAGGGGGGTGATCTCTGTCCCACCAGAACCTGGGAGCACTGGAGACAGGCCGGCCTGTTCTTACATCCCGCACAAACAAAGTTCGAGGGCACGTCCTCTTCCAGACAGACGGGCTACTGCTGGATCCTGGTAATGCCAGCGGGGAATCCCCATAGTGGGATGGGTCATCTAGGAAGGGCAGAATTTCCCTGAGCCATTGTATACGTGTCCTAGATCTGATACTAACAAATGACGCTGAGCTCTGGCAAGCGTTTATATTTATGCACATAGCACGGACGTTAAAGAGAGCACCTGGATGGCGAGAGCCGAAATCTCATTGCGAACTGAAATTGTGTGTGTTTTGTACTTTGGGACTTATACATTTTCATGGATTATTTAGTAGGTGTTCATAGTAGGATTCCATCATGATACAGGTCTAAACAAGGTACGTTTCCTGCTTCTTTTCATACTAGAATTGATACATGACATGTATCCGTCGTGGAGAAATGAGTAAAAAACCTCGAAGCGACGAGGTGAAATTCAGTGACCCGAGTGTATAAAATAAGCCTTTTAAGTCTTTTTAGAGGGTGAGACCGGGAAAACTCATGTGGGTTTGGGAGAAGGGACCTAGGAAAGAGTGCCAATATAGTTTTTATTTCAAAAGAATCATGATCCGGGTAAAAAACAAGCTCAAATAGGTTTACCTATAAACACAATGGGGGTCAGAGGTCACAGATTTTCAGAAAATCATACTATGAGATACATAAGGATTCTTGGAATCTAACCTTTATCTGATTGATATTTTAAGAAAAATAAAATGTTATGAGGTTCAAAATAATTCGTATTTACTTTTTAGATCATGATCCACTCTAGATTTTTTATGTTTGATTAAAAACCATACACACAGTGCGCGTCTCAAAAGAATTCAAGAATATGTAAGTTTATTTCATACAGAAATACCTTAAATGTATAGACTGAATTTACTTATGGATAAACCCATTACAAATAGTAAAAACCATTTCTTAAACCTGATTTTCTTGTTTATTCTCTCATATATTTCCTAATTTGAATATTATCAAATTATTGATTACATAAGCCAACAAATTTAATACAAAGCCACAGTATATGGTGAATACCCTGAAATGAAATGGTAACATATGTAAGATGTGTAACACATCATGTACAACTTTTAAGTCTACAAGATTTTAAGCTACCCATTTTATACAATAAGACTACTTTTTCAAAGTTATGAGAAATTCTCCACAAAAAAATGTATTTATGCAAAAGATAAATGTTAGGGTACAATTTTAAAATATATTTTATATGAATCACATAAAGAACATTACAAATCATTTCTTTGTGCTTGTTTTCCACTGGAACATCTGTGAACAGATATTCTGTTTTGTCTTTTTGATACATAAAAAGCGTTCAAAAAATCATTTGGAATTGTTGTGTTAAACCCTGATACTCAGAATTTTAAGAGTTTCTGATGTGTGCCCTACTTAGAAATGTTTACGATGTAACAAAAATGAAACTCATAATTGATTTCATCAGCAATTATAAAGTCATCAGGTTTACACATGCTTTTCTAACATTATCATGTACATTTTTTTTTTCTACTAGTATGTCTTTGTTCACAAAAAATTGAAATCAACAGTGCTTAGCATTCCATATTAAGAAAATATGAACCCTAGCTATTAAAAATCTAAAAGTATATTTGTGCATGTTTATTTTCAACAAAACAATCTCTTTCACTGTGATGAAAATTGTTTTCTTCATATAACATGCAGAGGAAGAACTTCTTTGGATGATGTCATTTTCACATGTAGAAAAGAAAAGAAACTAATTCAACTAAAACTAAAAGACACGCATTAAAATTTTAAAGACATTGAAGGATGATATCAAGACCGAAGTCCAGGAATTGATAAAATTCTACAATTATCATCCAAAGATGTATATGTTTGGATTTATTTTTTAATTCACAAGCAAATGATATGCTGCCATTTAATCTTTCAAACTTAAACAAAAAAATCTATACTTTGGAATTAAAAATTTCAAAATCTAGAGGAGTCTTTCCAATACCTATCTATTTATGACTGAAGGTATGTAAATCACCAGAGTTGCTGTACTGCACCATTTGAATAAAAGTCATATCCACATTCCTGCCTTTTTTCCCTAAACCTTATTTCAAAACATACAGTATGATGCAATATATATTCGGACAAGATGGCGGCGTGTTTACATTCGATACGAAATTAGGTCAATTTTCGAGTATAGATATTGCAGTAAAAAACATGAAATAAATAATGAAACTTACCTAGTACTTTGTGAGATGCCCTTTTAGACGAATAACATTCATTAATCTCCGGGAATAGATCGGTAGAGGCATTTAACGAAGTCTGGGCTGATCTCCCTCCAAATACACTGGATTTCGTGAAATAGATCATCCTTACTCGCGATCCTCCCAACTCGTGTCTGTAACTTTCTCTTGATAAGTAACCATAGATTCTCGATGATATTGATATCGGGACTTTGTGCAGGCCAGCTCATTCCAGTTATTCTATTTCTGTGCATAAATTCCTGGGTAGTTCTCGCACGATGTACGGGGGCATTGTCATCCAGCAGGCATGTTCATGAAACTTTCCTAAGATTTGTCCTAAGACCTTTCCTAAGATATGACTTAGGAAGAAATTTAGAAACATCCTAAGATCAACTTAGGACATATCATAAGATGTATCTCGACGGTGACTTAGGAACATCTTAAGTTAGGACATCCTAACTTACAATGAACACTTGTTTCTTAAACATTTATCGATAAATATATAATTTTGGAGACATTTTACGGGAAAGAAATTACAGAACCGTAAAAAGGAAATACAGTTACTTGTCCGTGTGACCTCAGTATATTTTAATGTTTGCATTTTTGATATAAAATATTTTATACCGCTTGTAAATCACATTGAAACAAACCAATTTTAGTTAAGATCTATAGTTTAAAAAAATCATAACCTCTCAGTTTTCTACCTTGATGATGATTATGATATGAAATTTCATAAAAGTTTACTTTATTTTTTTTATGAATCAGCCGATTCAAAATGAAATGAATTTTTTGGGGCACGAAAGAGTATTCAGTAAGGGAAATCAGTAATTTAAAGCCAAAATTTTATTCTTGGATATTAAAACTCTTAATTGTTTAAATATTTGAATGACTAAAGCTTTTAAAATTTTGTATGAACATGTCAGTAGTTTCATTGTCTCATTATAGCAAGTAGTATGCTAGCAGATCGAGAGGAGGGGGTGGAGGGCTCCCCCTTATTTTCCGAAGACAAGTTTATTGCTATTCATCAATGATGGAAGTTTTGATAAATGACGAATATGTATATATCGCAAAATATTCATGTTACTAGAATAATCATAAGTTGTACTGTATCTGTATCTATATATAGACCAATCGTTACCATATGAAAGAGGGGGTAATTGTTTCTATACTCATACAATGTATTAATATGACATTTTTAAAAATAAGAATAGGTGGATGGCGGTCACAATACGACGTATGTGATGAATATCTTTGACAGTATCATAACAACGGTCGTGAAAATGGGGGGGGGGGGGTAAAAAAATCAACTTACCTGAGAAAACTAGTCAATCAAAAAAAAAGGGAAAGAATATTGTCCAAACTCGAAAATCCTATTTTGGAGAGAGATAGAGAGGACAGGGTCTAGGTTTCAACTTCTTTCATAGCCCTTTTTTCATTCAAATATTACCTTCATATTAACCTTGTTTGTCTTTATTTACTTTATACAGTATTTGATACGGAATGAGCAGATCGACTGATAATAAAAGGGTTTTTTTCCCCCTCCCTCACACTTCATCGCCCTGTATTATTCACACTTAATCGCGCTGTATTATATTTCTCCAAGCAATACCGAAAATATCATTATGATTATATGATATCCAAAATTTGAATTAGGTAACATCCGGAACAGCACATTCAAATTTATAGCATATATGAAAAGAGGCCTATGGGTAAAATTTCTTTTTTAATTATTTGTGTAAATCATCAGCTCATAAACGGACTGCTGATAAACAAGAAATTGTCGCTTATACTTGCAATTTCCAAAATCATAAGCATCAAAACAAACTTAGGATGATCTTAGGACAGGTATTATGTTGTCCTAAAGTTAGGAAAAACTTAGGAAAGTTCCTAAATTTAGGAAAGCCTCGAGAAACTGACTTAAGACTAGGACATTTCCTAAGATGTTCTTAGGACACACCGTAGTCCTACGATAGCTTCGTGAACATGCCTGCTGGAATATATAGTCACCAGATGGAAAATGGCGAGCTATAACTGGCCACAGATTGTTATCAAGAATATCCTGGTATTTTTCAGCGTTAATATTTCCATTTACAGCCGTGATGGTACCAATTCCATGCCAAGTAATACACCCCCAGATCATGACCTCAAAGCATGGTTTCGAACGGCGCTGAGTCACCAAATCAGGCCTCCACCCTTCACCCCTCTTACGCCAAACATACACCCTTGAATCACGTCCAATAACAATTTTTGATTCGTCCGAGAAAATAACTTTCTTCCAAAATCCTTCCACTGTTAACTTTCGTTTTTCCCGGCACCATGACAATCTCTTTCTTCGATTTACCTCCCTTATCACTAGTTTCTTCTTTGATACACGTCTTGTAAATCCATGTTTATGTAAATGAAGTTGTAATGTACGCTTAGATACGGGAATATTCCTGTTTTCATTAAATTTATTTGTGATTTCTGTTAGACTGTCCCTCCTGTTAACTTTAACTAACCTTTCTAAGCATCTATAGTCACGTTCTGTCACAGTAGGCTGTCGACCACTTCGCGGGATGTTTTCCACTGAACCTCTCTCTTCAAAACGTTTTTTCAGTGATCCAATGGTGGAGTGGGATACACCGAGAACATCTGCCACATACCTGACAGTTTTTCCCTCATCAAGTAATTTCTTGGCGACTTCTTTCACCTCACTACTGAGTTCTTTTCCTTTTCTACCCATATCACTTTCAGTCGTCAAAATTTGTAAACAAAGCAGACGAAAATAAAATCACGTGACATATCAAATGTCACATGACCATCGGAGGTTAAAAATAACTACGCAAAATACCAACGATATTTTTAAACCTTTTTATTTACATCAAAATATGTAAGTTACAGGACGAAAATGTAAACACGCCGCCATCTTGTCCGAATATATATTGCATCATACTGTATATTATTCCAACCAGTCTTTATTTATGCAGTGATATTAAATTTTTTACAGAATTCAAATGTATTACATGGTAATAGTCTTTAAACATCCTTGAACATAGTGCATATGATTAACATTTCAATTCTTTCCAAAGTTTTTTAAGCTGTACAAAGTTATCATTCCAGGAAATTTGAAAAATACTGATGCATCTATACTCACATTAAAAAACATTTTAATTGTTTGATATTGTTTCTTTTTTTTTTTTTTTTTTGCTTGAGGGAAATTATTTATTTTAACTCTACCAAATAATATATATTTATATCTTTTTTAAAAATGTTACATGTTTGATTTTCATGTTAAACTTTGTCTTTTTTATGAGAAAAACAAAATCATCAACAACAACAACAAAACATGAAGTGAAAAAAACCCTTGAAGGAAAACAATGGTATATGATGAGAGTTCATACTCATGCAGAAAAAAAAAAGAAAAAAGTAAGAAGCTAAATGACATTAAAAAGAAGAAAACAGAGAAAAAGTTCCATGAATTTTTTTTTTAGAAACCTGAATAAATCCATTTCATTTTTTTGTCTGTTAACAAAACAGCCTTTTTGAAAAATAGGTTATCCCCCTTTAACCATAAAAAAGATGATTAACAAAACAGGAGTTGGGTATTCAGTATAGAATGGGGAGATATATAAAATGTAAATGATTTAAATGACATTTTTTAAGGTATAGTGATCAATAGTATCCCTTATCTTTCTGTATTGTTAAAAATGAAATATGATTTTTTAACTTTTATACAAATCAAAGTTGCATGTTATCTAAAATCACATTTAAACTTTGCCAGAAAAAAAGAAAACTACCAGGATTTGTTTAAAATTAAAGGAGTTTGTTCCTTCAAGTAATAGTCATCTACCTCATTGGTTTCAATGAGTTATGGAGTTTAAGAAAACATGTTTTCTGAAGAAGAAAAAAAATAATGAGAGAAGTGAAATTTTTTTCTTTTACAACAGAAAAAAAGACCTATTTAATATCAGAAACTGTGTCATGACCATGTTTTTGGGACTTAAATTAAAAAATACTAGGATGGGATTTTATGCAAAATATACATACATATCACAAATATTTCAAAAATCACTCTTACATTCCTCTTAATATTTGTTTTTATTTTCCCCATGATAGTTTCACAGAAAAGTATAAATTCCAAGGTGTGAAATTAAAAACACTCAGTACTGTTGTTGTCTCAACCATGGGTAACACTTTCAGGAAACAAATGAGTAAAAGACAGTTTGGAAAGAGAGTAGTTAGAGTCGCTGCCAAGTATTTATCTGTGTAGATAAAAAACGTAGGTCTATCGTATATTTCTTTGCACACGAGCCCAAGTATTACCTGTGTAGTCAGCATGAAAAACGTAGGTTTATCGTATATTTTGCACACGCTCCTTATCTTTCAAGGTGTGGAGTATAAAAACAAAGGTGTTAAAGAAAATCCTCATTAGTTGGGGCAGTTGCGTAAACGACAGTTTTGGCAAGCGAATTCCTAGAATATTAGAAGACATGGAGATGGACATGGACAAACTTACCTTATTAGAAACCTATGGAGGTGGATCAGGAACCTAGGAATGAATATTTAAGCAAGATTGAGCCTATCAAGGATCCTAAATGTCCACACAGATGTTACAGGATAGCCATTAATTGGACTTTCATCATTCCAGACCCCAAAGAAAAAGAAGATAGAGATATGTTTCTGAGCAATGAAGATGAATTTGTTTATTTGATTCTTCAAAAGGAAAGACATCCCTGGACAGGAGAACTGCATCAAATCAGGGGATTCATTCAAATGAAAGAACAGGTAGGGGGCATAGAAATGGAGAGAGCTAATACAGAAGCAGAATTTCTTATGTCCCATAGTACCCCAGAACTGGAGAGCATGTTTTACAGGCAAGGTGACTATGAAGAATATGGAGTTCTGAAACCTGAGGAGAGAAACAAAGAATTAGTTCCAAGAGATTGTAGATTTACCTGAACAAAATATCTAAAAAAAAAAAATTGTTCTATAATTTAAAAATAGATTCATTTACATCATGAGTCTTCAGGAGATACAAGGTGATTTACTCAACTGTGAGGTAGAAGCTATTGTTCATCAATGTAATTGTTTAACTGTAAAAGCTCATGGATTGAGTCAAAGTATTGCAGAGAAATTCCCACAAGCCAATCTCTATGCCACCGGCAGAGCTGTAGGATTTAGAAATTTAGCTTTAGAAGAAGATAGAGGAATTCCAGGCACTATTAAGGTGTTTACCTCACAAACACCTGTGGTCATTTGTTTACTATCTCAAGGGATTATGGAAGAGCAAGTCACAGACCTAAAAGAATTTCCACTTATCAGGATACCCCACAAAATAGAGAGAAATGGTTTCAAGCTTGTTTACAACAAATGGGTAGTTTACCTTACCAGACTTATGCTTTTCCTTATCGAATAGGGTGTGGACTAGAAGGAAATTGGATTCATTATAGACATTATATTGAACAATTTGCACACACTTATAACAAACAGGTGTACATTCTTCGTCCACATATGTATTAAGTGTATATGTATGTATGTGTTATTGCTTGCTTTTGATGAAAAAAAAAATTAAAAAATTTAAAAAATGTGTGTTTTGATGTGAATTTATTTTTAAAAAAGGGATTATTATTAGGGTCTTTCGTCTTCAGCGGAAGACCCTTCTATTATTCTTCGGTTTCTTTATACCCCCCGCTTGAAAAGCGGGAGGGTATATAGTGATCGGGATTTCCGTCCGTCCGTCCGTCCGTCCGTCTGTTACGCTTTTTCTCTTATCCGCAACTCCTCTTATACTACTGAGTGAAATTGAATGAAACTTTCACAGAATCTTCATTACATATTGCCATTGTGCACCTCCTATTTTACTTTTTTATTCGACACGTATTTTAGGTTTCCCAGAGCAAAACATGGACATTGCCATTTTTTGTTTACCTATGACGTCACATAATAGAAGCTTCTGGATAACATTTGACGGGACGAGTTATTCCTCTTTACACATTACCGTAAAACAATATAAAGCAACACATCGACATTATGGGAGGCGGGGGGTATCATTTAGTGAGCTCATTGCTCACAGTACCTCTAGTTTTCACTTATTAGGGTCTTCCGTCTTCAGCGGAAGACCCTTCTATTATTCTATTGTTTCTTTTTCACTTTTATTATTCTTTTTTCTTTTCTTTACAAATTTTGTGCAGAGGATTTCTCCGAGATGGCTCGTTCGATTTTGTTCAAATTTTCAGGGTTGATGCATCTTTATCTGAAGTTAATTACGGCATTTTCGTTTTTGATAAGTCACTTCCGGTAAGAAGTTATCGCCCTTTTATCGAATTTTTAGTGACCATTTTGTCGACACAAAAACTCAAGAACCACAAAAGCTAGAGTGCTGAAATTTTTAGTGATAGTAGAGGACATGTTGTAGTTGTGCACCTGCGTTTTCAAATTTTCTGGAAGTGCCTAGTATGGAAGCTCGGTAGGGGTCAAAATTTAAGACACAAAGTATGAGTGAATTTTCGAGACCTTTTGTATCATATTTTCTAAAATATAAATATTTTGTGAAAACATATTGAACACTATTTGTGCATATTAACAAAGTCTTTGATATAATATTAAGAAAAAAGTGCTGACTCATCAAATTAAGGTCTGAGAGGGGCCAAAAGTCTTTATCTAATAACTTTTCAACAGTCAATATTTTGTTATACATTACTGAAGAAAGAACGTTTATCTCAACACACTACAACTATATTTTATGATTTTTATGTCATATGATACATTATTAGGGGCCACAAGGGGCTAGAATGCTAAATCTTTGACGCTTTATATCTCGAAAGTGAGAAATATTTTGATAAGTAATATTGAACAAAAGACGTTCAGAATAATGTTCTGAACATTTGCAATCTTTCATTTTTCACTAAACGTCCCCATAAGGGAGTTGAAGGGTTGGCCCCTAAATATTTCTTCTGCAAATAACTCAAAAACGACAAAGAATCTCTGAATAGTTGTTGAACAAAAAGTGTTCAAAATCATATGAGCTTTAAGATTAGATCAAGAAAAAGGGACTGGACACTCAAATTAGGGGCCAAGAGGGGCCAAAATTCTTCAATGGATAACTTTTTATGAGTCAATATTTTGTTATACATTACTAAAGCAAATATGTTTATCTCAACAAATTACAACTGCATATAAGGATTTTAATATTGTATGGTACATAATTAGGGGCCACAAGGGGCCATAATGCTAAATCTTTGACACTTTTTGTCTCGAAATTGGGAAATATTTTAATAAGTAACATTGAACAAAAGATGCTCAAAATAATGTTCTAAAGAATATGCAACCTTCATTTTTCGCTTAACGTCCCCATTAGGGAGTTGAAGGGTTGGCCCCTAAATATTTCTCATGCAAATAACTCAAAAACGAAAACGAATCTCTGAATAGTTGTTGAACAAAAAATGATCAAAATCCTGAAAGCTTTAAGATGATACGAAGAAATAAAGGCTAAACCCTAATATTAGGGGCCGCGAGGGGCCAAAAAGAAGAATTTTTAATCCTAAATGTTCAATGTCTTTTTACAGATGATGGGTGCAAAATAGTTCTTCTTCACAATTTTTATCATAAATTTAGAATGAAAATCTCAATTAAAATCTCATCTCATCTCATCAAGAAGTGGACGGAAGACCCACTCGTTGCTCGCAACGAGATCGTATCTAGTTTTTTTTTTATTTTTTCCTTACCGATTTTGTGCAGAGGATTTCTTAGAGATGGCTCGATCGATTTAGTTCAAATTTTCAGAGATTATGTGTTTCTATCTGAAGTTTGTACCCGCAACTCGATTTTGAAAAATTCACTTCTGGTCGGAAGTTATCGCCCTTTGATCGAAATTTAGATGACCTCCTTGTCTGTGATGGAACTCAAAAACGGTTCAAGCTAGAAAGCTGAAATTTTCAGGGATGATAGAGGACATGTTGCCATATTGCACCTGGGTCAGGATATTTTCCGGAAGTGTCTAGTATGGAAGCTCGGTAGGGGTACAAAAATTAGGACACGAATCATGACTGATTTTGGGAGACATTTTGCATTGTATCTTTTAAAGTATAAATATTTTGTTAAGACATACTGAACATCATTTGTGCAAAATGACAAGATCTTTAATATGATATCAAGAAAAAAGTGCTGACTCATCAAATTAAGGACCAAAAGGGGCCAAAACTTTTCAATCGATAACTCTTTAGCAGTCAGTATTTTGTAATACATTACTGAAGCAAAAATGTTATTCTTAACAGGCTACAACTATATGTTATGATTTTTATGCCGTATGATACATAATTAGGGGTCACAAGGGGCCAGAATGCTCAATCTTTGACGCTTTATATCTCTAAAATGAGAAATATTTTGATAAGTAATATTGAGCAAAAGATGTTTAAAATCATGTTCTGAACAATATGCAACCTTTCATTTTTCCCCATTAAGGAGTTGAAGGGTTGGCCCCTAAATATTTCTTTTGCAAATAATTCAAAAACGAAAAAGAACCTCTGAATACTTGTTGAACAAAAAGTGTTCAAAACCCTAAGAGCTTTAAGATGAAATCCAGAAAAAGGGGCTAGACACTGAAATTAGGGGCCGAAAGGGGCCAAAAATCTTCAATCGATACCTCTTTAGTAGTCAATATTTAGTAATACATTACTGAAGCAAAGATGTTTATCTTAACAGTTTGCAACTATATATTATGGTTTTTATGTCGTATGGTACATAATTAGGGGCCACAAGGGGCCAGAATGTTAAATATTTGACGCTTTATATCTCGAAAGTGAGAAATATTTTGATAAGTAATATTGAACAAAAGATGTTCAAAATAATGTTCTGAACAATATGCAACCTTTTATTTTTTTCATAAACGTCCCCATTAGGGAGTTAAAGGGTTGTCCCCTAAATATTTCTTTTGCAAATAATTCGAAAATGAAAAAGAATCTCTGAATAGTTATTGAACAAAAAGTGTTTAAAATCCAACAAGCTTTAAGATGAAATCAAGAAAAAGGGGCTGGACACTCAAATTAGGGGCCAAGAGGGGCCAACAGTCTTCAATCGATAACTTTTTAGCAGTCAGTATTTTGTAATACATTACTGAAGCAAAAATGTTGTTCTAAACAGTCTACAACTATTTATTATGATTTTTATGCCGTATGATACATAATTAGGGATCACAAGGGGCCAGAATGCTCAATCTTTGACGCTTTATATCTCGAAAATGAGAAATATTTTGATAAGTAATATTGTACAAAAGATGTTCAAAATCATGTTCTGAACAATATGCAACCTTTCATTTTTCCCAAAACGTCCCCATTAAGGAGTTGAAGGGTTGGCCCCTAAATATTTCTTTTGCAAATAACTCGAAAGTGAAAAATAATCTCTGTATAGTTGTTGAACAAAAGGTGTTCAAAATCCTAAGAGCTTTAAGAAGAAATCAAGAAAAAAGGGTTAGGCACTCAAATTAGGGGTCAAGAGGGGCTAAAAGTCTTCAATCGGTAACTCTTTAGCAGTCAATATTTTGTAACATATTACTGAAGCAAAAATGTGAATCTCAGCAATCTACAGCTATATATTATAATTTAGATTTTGTATGTTACATATTAAGGGGCCATAAGGGGCCAAAATGCTAAATCTTTGACGCTTTAGATCTCAAAAGTTGGGAATATTTTGATACGTAATATTGTACAAAGGATGTTCAAAATCATGTTCTGAACAATATGCAACAATTCATTTTTCGCTAAACGTCCCTATTTAGGAGTTGAAGGATTGGTCCCTATATATTTCCTTTGCAAATAACTTAAAAACGAAAAAGAATCTCTGAATACTTGTTGAACAAAATATGATCAAAATCCTGAGAGCTTTAAGATTATATTAAGAAAAAAGGGCTGATTTCTAATATTAGGGGCCGTGAAGGGCCAAAAGTCGAATTTCTTAAGTTTTTAATGTTCAATGTCTCTTTAGAGATTATGGAAAATCATTATTTTAGAATGAAAATCTCAATCAAAAGTCTTATCTCATCTCATCAAGAATCGGACGGAAGAACCACTCGTTGCTTGCAACGAGATCGTATCTAGTTATTATTATTATTATTATTTAAAAGTTAAAAAATTTAAGAGTTAAAAAATTTAAAAGTTTAAAAAAAGTTAATGTTAAAAAAAAGTTATAAAAATTTTAAAAAGTGACCTGGTGTTATAACTTGAGAGAAACACAATGTTTCTTGTTTTTTACCCACTGTACAGAAGGTAATCTTTTTTGAACACACAGAACGTTTCGTTTTTTTTTCTTTGACTGTATTTTTTAAAAAGATCCTCTTTTTTCTAAGATACAATCGTTTCTTTGACTGTATTTTAGAAAAAAAAAGATCATCTTTTTTTTTTCTAAGACACACAACACGTTTCTCATATGACTGTACAGAAGGCATCTTTTCTAAACAATTGGGCGGCCCTTAAATGGGCCTTTTTTGTTATTTTTGTTGGTTTAGTTGTTTTTTTTTTTTTTTTTTTTTTTTTTTTTTGAATTTTGGATTCAAACTGGGAGTCCAGGTGGCTCGCCTACGCTGCCAGGAGCTCCTTCACCATCCGGCCTAAAGATTCGTCGTCTTCATCAGATGAAGAGTGCGGGTCAAACTGAGGTCTCCGGGACAAAGGAACCAGGAGACGGTTATGGTTCCTGCAGAGGGGGCAGGGCAGGTTCTCCTCTATGAGTCTAGCTGTGCACAGCAGACACGCCGGTCTCTGGATGCACCTACTGCAACAAAAATTATTTTGTTCCCCCTCCGATAAACATAATGTACAGAGGATGGACTGTTGGGGGACCCTGAACCCCCAGGTGGGAATGCGGCCCTCGTTCCTCGCTCTAAACTGGGGGGTTGTAGCAGCAGCAGGTCTGGGCGGCGGTGGCGATCTCGATGGTTGTCTTCTTCTTTGTCTGCTTCTGACCCTTGTATATGGGTGTCCCCTCCGACGATGGTAGTCTAGCTCAGTATTTACCTGTACTTGCATGAAATTATATCTGGAGAGCTCCTCCCCGGTATTGATTCTCCTCACGATAACCAAGGTCTCGATGGCAATCCCCGGGATAAGGCGATAAACTTCTTGAAATTGCTGGGCCGTCTTTCTTCTTCTTCTTTCCACTTATTTTTTTCTTGTAATCCAAAAAATCAGCCACGAAGGAATGATAATGTATGCTGGGAGGGTCTGTATTTAAGCACAATAGCAGACGATAGTTCAATCACGGCAAAACATCAACAATCCAATCATGTGATCAAATGTGATTGGCTAACACAAAAAAATCGCTTTTGGTAAACACGCCCACCACAGTGAGAAAGCGAAATTGAAGGGGGAAACCCGAACCCGAGTGTATAAAAGATGACGTCATATAATAACATAACAGTGATGTAGTATTACATGATTTTTATTTTTTTTTTATTTCTTTAAAAAAAAATCCTCCGGAATTGTATTTCGATCTGCTACTCATTGCATCCAGGGGGACCTCTCTGGTCTTCGGTGGGGCCTAGTAATTCGTAGATTTTGATTTTTGAGGTTTGGTATTAAAAGTCACTGATTTTCTTAACCTGTGTGAAATTTCCAGGTATTTCATTCCGTATTGAATACATACTTTTCTTTCATCGCATCTATGTCCTGTCACAGTAAAAATTAATTTTTTTACTTTTTATTCTCATTTTATACCCCACCCTCGTATAAAACGTAGGTAAAACGTATATTTCTTTTGCACACGACCCCCTTACAGGTGATGCAACAGGTATAGAAAACGCAGGTAAAACGTGCACACAGCCCTATTTTTTTGCACACGGTCCTTACAGATGATGTAACAGGTATAAAAAGCCAAGTAAAAGGTGCACACGGCCCCACAGCAGGTATATAAAGCAAAAAACTGTAAAATTTAAAGATCAGTCTTAGTTGATATTTTTCAAAACTGGACAGAGGTGAAAAAAATAGAAGCAATGATGAATACTTCAGAAAATCCCCAGTATTATGTAACACCTGAAGGATATGTAGGAGCTCCCATGACAGAGTTAATAAAGGATGCAGTGGATTTGGATTTGAATTTGGACATGTATAATTTTCCTGAAGACATGAATAAAGAAGATATGAGCATCTTAAATACAACTTTGGATGGAATTGTTAGCATGCTGTCTGGTCTGGATAACAAGATGAATCAACTGAACACCAAGATGAATGATCTTGATAACAAGGTGAATAAATTGAACACCAAGGTGAGTGATCTTGATAATAAGTTGGATAAACTGAAATGTTACAACAGCAGTGGATTTTGTTACATTAGTGCCCAATTATCCCCAATCACAAAGTCATTAACAGGAAAGACAAAAAAATGAGAGGGAGGGAACCACTAATCAGAAAAAAGAAGGACCAGGGGGATCAGGAGAGAGTAAGAAAATTAAACAGATGGATCCATGCTACGTATTGGTAAAAGACATACAAAAAACTGAAGAAAAAAAACCTCAGGAAACCAAGAGGAAACTACCCCTGATATGTGATAAGGGACAGAAGATTGATTGATTGATTGTATATTGTTTAACGTCCCTCTTGAGAATTTTTCACTCATATGGAGACGTCACCGATGCCGGTGAAGGGCTTCAAATTTAGACCTATACTCGGCACTCAGGGCCATTGAGCAGTGAGGGTTCTTTATCGTGCCAACGCCTACCGTGACACGGGACCTACGTTTTTAAGGTCATATCCGAAAGACCCGTGACTTTCACTTCTAGTGCCGAGCGCTTGGCGAAGGAACAGTCACTACCTTTGTTTACGTCTTAGGTATGACGAGGGACAGAAGAAAAAGAAAATGTAATTGGATGTATTTTTTTTCATTCTGAATAAAAATTGCCTTGTTCTAATCTGTCTTTTGTTATTTTGTTATTGTTTTCAGTAAAACCAGTTTGAACTGGTTAGGCTGGCTAGACTGTGAATGAAAGCGTGACGTCATAATGACATTCTTTTGAGTCGCTGCCAAAAATCGTAGTACCAACGTATAGTATAATGTAAACACAGTGTAAGCGCCCCGTATTTAGGGAATAGGTTAGGGTTAGGGGTTAGGGTTAGGGGCTAGGGTTAGGGTTAGTTAGGGATAGGGGTTTAGGGTTAAGGGGATAGGGTTAGTTAGGGTTAGGGTTAGTTAGGGCTAGGGGGTTAGGGTTAGTTAGGGTTAGGGTTAGTTAGGGCTAGGGGATTAGGGTTAGGGTTAAGGTTAGGGTTAGGGGGGCTAGGGTTAGGGTTAAGGTTAGGGTTAGTTAGGGCTAGGGGGTTAATGTTATGGGATAGAGTTAGAGGATTTAGGGGGTTAGGACTGCACTCAGTTTACCTCCTATCCCCCCCAGGGGATGCACTCCCTTGACCCCCTTATCCTCCCAACCAATCAAAATCCACCATTTTTTGACCTCATTTGCATAAAAAGTGCACTCAGTTGACCCGGCTATCTAGGCCCCTTATACTACTCCAATTTAACAATACAAAATAGGAGCTGGAGCAATCATGGAACTCCAAAACATCAGAGGTGGGATCAGGTGCCATGGAGGAGTAAGCATCCCCTACAAAACGGTCACACCCGTCGTGTGTTCCTTGTCTTGATTGAGAAAAAACGGGAAAAAATACGTCTACAGTTCAGTGTGTTAATGATGGCTCTACAGTAAATATGGAAAACGTTAGTCAGTATTTCACCTGATGATAAATTGTATTTGCTGGCAGGGTTATTGTATCGACATAGAACTTGCGAAATGATGACTTTAAACAAAACTAATGCCCTGCTCATACGACGAGCTTAATTCGCAGTAAATTAATGCGAAGTAAACTAATGCAAAGTAAAATAATTTGAACTAAATTGCATTCACACGACAGCTAAAGTGAAGTAAAATAATGCGAATTAAAATTTTACTTCTACAGTCAGAGCGTCAATTAGGCTATTATGACGTCATTTGCAAAACACAGAAGATTCACTTGACGTTATGTAATGCCATAGTGTTTGTACACACATTTTAGCGATTAACACAATCCCCCTTAGTTTTTTACTCAAAAATAGTACAAGTTCTTATAGCTGACCACTGACATGTGACATTTGACTTAATTTTGCCATTACACATGCCCCAAAATTTTAAATGTACTTTTTAAAGTGCGTGAGAAATGCGTGATTGTGGGGAGACGGTATATGCGTGATTTTGCGTTAGAAATAGGAAATGGTATATGCGTGACTGCGGGGAAGGTGATTAAACTAAATCTCATTAAACTGAACGCTGTTCAAATTTAATTCGTGTTCATTCGTGGGCATTATTTATCTTTAAGCAACTTGGGTTGTCAATAACTTACCTCGTTTTAAAAATTATTCACAAGTAGAGCGTGCTCTTGCATGCGTTCCTAATCAACTGAGAGAGATAATATCCGTATGCAGGTAATGAAGGTATATATTTCTGCATAATTAATGAAATTGACAATTGAAAAGATAAAGTCATTCGTTTGTCATAAAGATTATTTTTTAGATAACCATCCCCATCCTTTTCAAGAATCATGTCTTAATATGAAACAGATGTGCCCAACTCCGTGGTATCTTTTATATCTTTTATTTATACGGGATATATCATATCGAGGATGGAAATAACTATTGTTAATTGACAAATATACGTCGTCGATATATATAAATAACGAGTTGAATGCAACACAACGAGTGTTTTCTTCTTTTCACGTATAAATTCTGGTTCATATGCTTCAGGGTCAAGATCTAGAAAACGTTTTTACTACTTTAGACAAACTTCATGGAGCTAGATCCATTTAATTTGAAATTACACGAAAAGTTGTCCCGATATTTATATTGACATTATTTTAAAGAAGAGGCCATGAACATGCAAATTACCGTTTTCTGAAAGAAATTTTCTTTGTCTGATAAGAAAAAACTCTCATATTAGCGACTGCATTTCTTAATTTTTCATTAGAAATGACAATTTAAAATATGAATTTTCATCTTGTTTAATTACAAATTATGCCCGGTGTAATGACGAATAATGACCCCCATCGAATAATGACCGGGGGTCATTTTTCAACGACAATAAATGACCCCCACCCATAGAAAAAAATATTTTTTGTAGAAAAAGAGTCCCAGGGGTCATTATTTTATATGTTAGTCCTATAAAAAATTGACCCCCATTGAAAAATGACCCCCTTAAAAGTAATACAAAGTTTATAACAGGTGAAAGGGAAAAATATACTGTATATTATACTTGTTCTTGCTTCGAGTAATTCACGCATTTTATCCCCCCTCCCCCAAAAAAGAACATTACGTTAAATCAAAACAAAACAAAAAAAAATAAATAAATAAAAAAAATAAAATAAATGAAAAGCAAAAATATAAATAAAACTCTATACCTTTAAATATTAATACTGAAAGAGGCTCTAGATAGAACATTGAAATAAAGTTAAGCCTTCACACAAGTACTTTCATAACATAATTTACTTCGCCATGATTAAAGCATACTTTAAATTTTGGTGGAAGTATACTTGAAAGTATTGTGGCAAAGTAACAACAGTTGAAAATTAGTAGAATAGTAAATTGATTTAAGCTTATTTTAATTCCCTCCTTATAGAAAAATAAACGTAGGGTTATTATTATTTTTGTTGTTGTTGCTTTTTTTGACGATCGACTTCCTCCTAAATAAGTAAGGGGGTGGGGTATAAAACCTAAAAATACGCTCTGTAAAGCTATGGGCTAGTAAAATACACATTCTGATGCAAAAACTATACATGTAGACATAACCTTTTGATTTAGCATAAATTGTTCATCACATTTCTTAATTCTTGTTTTACTCCACTCTTTTACGTAGTTCTGAGTACATTTTTAAGAGAATTTAATATGAAAATTAGAACAAACATTTTCATTTTAGTAACGTCTTCTTTATACTGTATCATAATATTAAAAGTTAATTGAAGACCATTTCTTTTTATGTCCCCGTAATCGAAGATTCGGGGATATATAGTTTTATCGTGTCTGCTTGTATGTTTGTCTGTCTATCTGGCGGTCTGTTTATCCACAAAAACTTTAACCTTGACCATAACTTTTCATTTATTGGAGCTATGACTTTCATATTTAATATGTGTATTCCTTGTGACAAGACCTTACTTTGGGTACCACCAAATTTGACCTTTTGACCTTTACCTTGGAGTTTGTCCCATTTTACACAAAAATGCCAAATTTTTACTTTGGCCATAACTTTCAATCGGTATATACTAGTACTCTCATACTTCACATATGTATTTTTTTTAGCATGACCTTTCATTGGATACTAAAAACTTTGACCTTTTGACCTTGGAGAACTCCGTACTTATGAAAAAAAACTTTAACCTTGGTCTTAACTTTTGAACGGTAAGGACTAAGGTTTTCATACTACACAAATGTTATCCTTGTTACATTAAACCTTTCTTAAGAAACCATCAACTTTGACCCTTTGACCTTTTAGTTTGACCTACCTTTCAAAAACTTATCCTTAACCATCACTTTTGAACAACCCATCGATTAACTATAAACGTATATGTTTTAACAACCCATCCCCCCTCCCCGATGAAAAATTTCTAGATCAGCACCTGAATAAACCAGTCAAAGAATACCTGTAATGTAAATATGATATTTTAATAAAAATGTTAATTAAAATATCATTATAATAATAATAATAATAATATTTTTTATAAATAAACCTTCACCATCTATTTGAGTCTTCTCAAATATCATAATAATATCTAGTTGTTGTTTTTTTTTTAAATATCACATTACCTTTGTTTCTTTTTTTCGAGTGTTATTGTATTTATGAATCTTAATTTTACCAAATCTGTTTTTATTGTGTTTGCAGGATGCGTTATTTTGTGTTTCCCATCAAAGTATTATTTTGATGCATCCGATGCATTTGGATGTATAAGTTCTTCACTACTAATTCATTCATACAGAAAAGGAATTCTACCCGACACACCTGAGGCCATTAACCCAAGATTTTTTCTAAGCACTGTTGGCGTAACGAATTTACAACTGAACTTCTCGAGTATATCGGGTCTAAGGGATTTCAATCCTTCCAAGAAAACTTTTATCATTATTCATGGATTTCTAAGTAGTGGACAAACTGAATGGATATCTGATATGTGCCAACAAATCCTATCTACGGTTTGTTGCATAGAAGTTCAAAGTTATGCAATATACATTTACACAATCTGATATTTACTAATCAAGCTCTATTAAAATGGTAAATCGATAATTCTGCTGTACATACACCATCTAATTCATAATATTGTCTTCTCCTAATAGGTGGACGCAAACGTCATAGTGGTAGATTGGAAAAAGGGGGCAAACATCCATACTGGTTACTATTATGCTACAGTCAATACTGAGGTGGTTGGAACCATCCTCGCTCTTCTTGTAAGAAGTCTAGAACGTCATCAGGGCGCCGATAAATCACATTTTCACATCATTGGACACAGTCTGGGGGCCCATGTTGCAGGATTCTCAGGAAGTGCATATAAGAAAACAAGATATCAAAGAATCACAGGTAAAACGCGAGAGGAAAATTATCATTGATCTGGCATGGATACGATTACTGAAAAATGTAATCGATTACTTAGGAGAATTTTGTGTAGTTTTATCCTGTAATCGAATGTAATGGATTTCTTTAGATAATATAATCGATTAGTAATCTATTACTTTCAATTTTCATCCACCTTCAAATATCAAAGCAGAAAAATTTCAATATTAAATTTATTAGTTAAAATATTATTGTAGTTATGTTGATGATATCCTCTGAAGTTTTCATACAGGTTGATTTGAACCTCCATATCTAATAACTTTTGATTGTTGTAAAAAGTAGTTAATATTTGAATACTTGAAGAATTAAATCCAAGTTCTTTTAAAATACAATTTACTAGCATATAATGAGCCTTTGTCAGCAGGGACCAGTACAGTGTACGTACTGATCATGTAATCTATCTAAATCTATCTAAATCTTTTTTCACTTCTGGATTATTGAATGCACAAGGATAGACGGTTTTCATATTGCGCCTCAATCATTTAACAAGCAATTTTAACATGGATCTGATAAATTTAATCCATTCTGACAAAGTGTCAACGTCTTTTTCATATGTGGCACATCGCCTGGGGTAATCTTCAACAGAATCAATGATATTTATGAAATTCTGACACCAGTTGAAGGAACGAGTTTCCTTATACTTAGGGCCTTTTAAAATAAGTGATCAAAGGCCTTCATTATTAACTATATTTATGTCACCTGTAATAACGTGTTCAGCAGAACTATCGTAATAGGACAAACAATGACCTTGTTAGCTAATACAATTTATCATTGAGACAAATGCTGACTGACATTTTTCATACTAATTGTTAGTCCATTATTTATACACTGAATTGACGACGGATTTTCCCGTTATTTTCCGATCATGACAAGGAGCACGCGGCAGGTGTGACCGGTCGGCAGGGGATACTCACTCCTCCACTGCACCTGATCCCACCTGTGATGTTTCGGAGGTCTGTGTTTGCTCTGCTCCTATTTTGTATTGTTTTATGGACTTTGATATTTAATACTGTTCGTTATCTCCATATCCTACACCAATAATTTAATATCAATTTTCCAGGATACTTGCCAGTGGTGTTTATAACTCATTCTTTTGTCATTTGATAAAACTTAAATCTACAAAGCCTAAGGATACTTCTATATTAATAGAACTAATAACGGTAACCTGTTCTTGAAAGGAAGATTTTTAGAGACATTTCCTATAAGACGTATTCCTATACGTAACTTCCATCCCGTCTTGTGGCCCCGCCCTACCCAGAGGGGTTATGGTACGAACAAACTTGAGGAGAATTTTAAATGCTGCCACCAACTTTCACGAATTTCGAATTATCTCCCATTGAAAGAGGGCGTTGCAATTCCTGGACCTATTTATGAGAGGAAAGGAGTTTACTACAAGTGCTCATGAAATATATAATTTAGTTTGTATGGTGATAATGTCGTTTTGGAGTATATAAGCACTGGCAAGTAAAAATATAAACTTCATAATATAACTGAGTACTAAATAAACAATCTAAGAGGGGTGTTAGAAAAGTTCGCGGACAAATTCTATTGCGCTATTTCCACAAAACCGGTCAAACTTTCCAAATAAAATCTTAAAGCCGCTTAACCCGAAACAAGCACATATTATCTTACACAATAAAAGTACGTCATTACATAGATAATATAATTATAAAAATAAATTATAAGATTGATTTAATAGGTTATTACAACAATCCTTACATGGAAAACGCAGATCAAAAACCTTATTGACAAACAGTGGTTCCTGACGGAAGTTAAGATCTGTTGTGAAGTCAATTTTGAAAAAAATAAGTTTATCGGATATATATATAATAATAAAGATAATTAAAACCCGAGTTTTTTTCTCTATTAGTAGAAGCCTTAGTCATAATACATCTTTTCAAAATTAAGAAATTAATTGAATATAATCCATAGTAAATTTTATATTAATATGCTCATTTAAAGAATAAAGGAAAATCAGATATTTTAAATGATTTTTTAAAGGAGCTAAAATATTGTCCGTGTACAGGTAATATATGTACTTTGTTGTGAAAAAAATGCTCGGGTTTGTTCTTCATGAGATAAACATGTAAGTGATAAATTTAATTTTTCGAAGGTGATTTCACGCGATATCAACAATGATCAACATAGGATTATTTTTTGTGTGACCTAACAAAAATTGTTTTTTTTAACTTTTGAATTTTGATATCTTTTAAAAGAAAAAGACTTTGGGTATATAATTTGACAAAAGTTGAAACAATTTATGGAGAATTATTTTTCAAGAAGAAAAACGAATATATATTTTTAGCGATTAGAATCGGACAAAGCAGCTTTAACCTACTCTCCAATTAAATATACAAAAATTTGGTGCTCTCCAGTGATCATTGTAAAATATACAGCTTTTTGATAAAACTTGCTTCACAGAGCATGCTACATTTTGCAGGTTTACATCACAAAGACTCTTTATTAAAATTAAAAATTACACAATTGTAGCGCAAAGAGATTTATGATATTTTACCTGTCGCTAAAATATTCATAAAACGTCACTGGGAGAAATTTGAATAAAATTGGAGTGTATATGACTGCTTTACCACCATTTATAAATGATCAACGCGTAAAAACACGGCCAAAAATCGGAACGTCTTCGAGCGTCTTGGAGCACTGCACTACGTAAAAATTATGTGTTCAGACAGGAAAATGTCTAAAAAGAGATTAAAATGTTCAAGATGCTGCCGCAAATTTCCTACACATACATAGGATAAAGTTTTCAAATGGTTGTAGCTTTATAAGAATGGAAAGATTAACATTTTGAATGTTTAACTCCATCGATACTTGAACATGTTCAGTACCCCCTTATCGCATGGACGTTGTGCCTATATGGTTTTGCATAGTTTCCATTCCTGATCGATTAACTGCATAGACATTTTAAAGATCTCAATAATATACGAATCAGTACAAAAGACATTGTAGTAGAAAAGTAACATGTCTTGATATAGATATTCAATTTCAAAGTAGTAAAATAGATAAGAAAAATCTGAAGAAATGGAAGATTTACAGAACTGGACAAAGCTTAACGGGTTGAAATCTGGTTGTCACGTCGCCTTACGTCAAGTGATTGCTTCGTGAATCCAATGACCTCATAGTAAAAATTATTGTAAATTTTTAAGATTTTAGTAAATGGACCTGATTTTTTACAAACTAATAAACAAAATGTAGGAATTTATTCAGACTTAGGTAATACTTCACAGTACACAATAGATTTTTCGTAATTCAATGTGTCTGCGAACTTTTCTAACAACCCTCGTATTTAGGTGATCTCTGATCGTTACTTTCTCTTACCGGTACTAGTGGGAAACATAAAATATCTACATATACTAGTATTTATCAGTCGTTTTTACTTCCTATGTCTAACAGTGTTCTATTATACTCTGGTAAATATTATGCCCTTGGACCTCGTCCTCATTTTCAGGTGAAACAATAATTCTGTACTTGATGCTTTACTAATTTGGCTTACAATGCAATACAATTAAGAAAACGTGACATACGTGCAGAACCAGACCCAATCCTTAAACCAAGATGCAATACATGTAAAAGCAAGTAATCTAAAGAAAAGCAAGAAACTGATAATGAAAATTTACACGTGTGTAAGAATTTATTAGAAATAAAGAGCTCATTCAATATTTGTGTTGTAGGTTTGGATCCTGCAGGACTATTTTTCAGAAAAAAAGGACGTGACGCGAGATTAGATGAAACTGATGCCCATTTTGTGGACGTGATTCATACTGATGGTGGTATTACCGGTAAGTGGATTTTTTTCATTTGTTTTATTGATTTTGATATCAACAGTACTTAGTATTTTACATTATTGTCTAATTTTAAAGATAAAAAAGATGCTTTCAGTTTTCAAAGTGTTTTTATATTATCGCATTGCAGTGTTAATTTTGTAAGTTACCAATGGATACAGTCACTCAGATGTTGACATTCAGTTGTCAGAGTGTTTTGGTTTGTTGCCCCGTATTTAAACTTAATCTCAAAGCATTTTTGCGACTGTGGATCCGAATAACTTTGTCGAAATGTAAAGATTATCGTGATGATTCATTATCTATTTTAAATGACAAAACCTGACAAAACTTGCTACAAAGTATTCTTGGGTAAAGGGGATTCAAGTTTGTTCAAATATAGGGCCACGCCCTTTTCCAAGGGGAGATAATTATGAATTATTGAAGAATTAATGGCATTTTAAAAAAAATCTTCTTTTTAAGAACCACTGGGCCAGGAAAGATGAAACTCATGTGGAAGCATCCTTGGTTAGTGTAGATTCAATTTTGTTTAAATCATGACCCCCGGGGGTAGGGTGGGGCCACAATGACCGATCAAAGTTTTACATAGAAGTATAAAGGGAAAATCTTTAGAAAGCAATAACCACTGGGCCAGGAAAGAGGAAACTCATGTGGAAGCATCCTAATGTAGTGTAGATTCAAGTTTGTTCAAATCTTGGCCCCTGGGGGTAAGGTGGGGTTAAAATGGCTGATCAAAGTTTTGATAGAGAAATATTTTAAAATTGTCTTCTCAAGTGATATTTATATGGAATTGTCCTCAGGTAGTGTAGATTCTAGCTTGTTCAAATCCTAGATATATTAAAGAAATCTTCTTCCCAAGATTAGCAAAACCATGATCAGTGATAGTAGTATTTCTATGGAAGAATTTGCGGGTAGTGTAGAATTAAATTAGTTCAAATCATAACCCCCAAGGGTAGAGTGGGGCCACAATGGTGGATCAAAGTTTTACATAGAAATGTAAAGGGAAAAATCCCAGGAACAGAAAAGCTATGTTTAGTCATATTGACATGCAAGCATCCCCATGTATTGAAGATTTAAATTTATTCAATTCATGGCCCTCTGGGGTAGGGAGGGAAACAATGGGGAATCAAATTCAAAATATAATGAAGTTTTATAATGGAAGGAAATGTTTTTTTAAAAAATCTCAATATTTAAATGATGTTTTACGGTGTTCCACTGATCAAGTATAGCATTTTATACTCTACTTAGTTAAAAATAATTTTCTTTGTATTCGCTGAATATGATAATAAAGGACTGTAAAAAAGCAATCGAAATATCAATCGAATATAAAAAATTATACCAGAGAAATTTAATGTAGGAAACAAGTGATTAAAGTAAAAAAAAACGATAATTTTAAAAGATTGCCCATTAAATTATTGATAATTAAATGTAGATTTTAATTTATTAGCTCACCTGAGCCGAAGGCTCAAGTGAGCTTTTCTGATCAAAATTTGTCCGTTGTCTGTCGTCGTTGTAGTCGTTGTCGTCGTTGTAAACTTTTCACATTTTCGACTTCTTCTCAAGAACCGCTGGGCCAATTTCAATCAAACTTGGCACAAAGTATCATTGGGTGAAGGGGATTCAAGTTTCTTCAAATAAAGGGCTACGCCCTTTTCCAAGGGGAGATAATTATGAATTTGTTAAAAATTAATGGCATTTTTAAAAAAATCTTCTTCTTAAGAACCACTGAGCCAGGAAAGATGAAACTCATGTGGAATCATCCTCAGGTAGTGCAGATTCAAGTTTGTTCAAATCATGACCCCCGGGGCTAGGGTGGGGCCAAAATGGCCGACCCAAGTTTTACATAGGAATATATAGGAAAAATCTTTAAAAATCTTCTTCTCCAGAACCACTGGGCCAGGAAAGATGGAACTCATGTGGAATCATCCTCAGGTAGTGTAGATTCAAGTTTGTTCAAATCATGACCCCCAGGGCTAGGGTGGGGCCAAAATGGCCGACCGAAGTTTTACATATGAATATATAGGAAAAATCTTTAAAAATCTTCTTCTCCAGAACCACTGTCCCAGGAAAGATGAAACTCATGTGGAACCATCCACAGGTAGTGTAGATTCAAGTTTGTTCAAATCATGACCCCCGGGGCTAGGGTGGGGCCAAAATGGCCGACCGAAGTTTTACATAGGAATATATAGGAAAAATATTTAAAAATCTTCTTCTCCAGAACCACTGGGCCAGGAAAGATGAAACTCACGTGGTCTCATCCTGAGGTAGTGTAGATTCAAGTTTGTTCAAATCATGACCCCAGGGGCTAGGGTGGGGCCAAAATGGCCGACCAAAGTTTTACATACGAATAAATAGGAAAAATCTTTAAAAAATCTTATTCTCCAGAACCACTCGGCCAGGAAAGATGAAACTCACGTGAAATCATCCTCAGGTAGTGTAGATTCAAATTTGTTCAAATCATGACCCCCGGGGCTGGGGTGGGGCCAAAATGGCCGACCAAAGTTTTTCATAGGAATAAACAGGAAAAATCTTTAAAAATCTTATTCTCCAGAACCACTGGGCCAGGAAAGATGAAACTCATGTGGAATCATCCTCAGGTAGTGTAGATTCAAATTTGTTCAAATCATGACCCCCGGGGCTGGGGTGGGGCCAAAATGGTCGACCGAAGTTTAACATAGGAATATATAGGAAAACTATTTAAAAATATTCTTCTCCAGAACCACTCGGCCAGGAAGTGGATGAAACTCATGTGGACTCATCCTCAGGTAGTGTAGATTCAAATTTGTTCAAATCATGACCCCCGGGGCTGGGGTGGGGCCAAAATGGTCGACCGAAGTTTAACATAGGAATATATAGGAAAACTATTTAAAAATATTCTTCTCCAGAACCACTCGGCCAGGAAGTGGATGAAACTCATGTGGAATCATCCTCAGGTAGTGTAGATTCAAGTTTGTTCAAATCATGACCCCAGGGGTTAGGGTGGGGCCAAAATCGCCGACCCAAGTTTTACATAGGAATATATAGGGAAACCTTAAAAAGTTTTCTTTTCAAGTACTTCAAAGCTATGATTAGTGATATTTATATGGAATCATCCTCAGGTAGTGTAGATTCTAGTTTGTTCAAATGATGAATTCCTGGGGGGAGTGGGGTTAAATTCAAGCCCGATGTGCTCAGGTGAGCGCTGTGGCCCCTGGGCCTCTTGTATTTTGGCTAATGGTACTTTGCAGAACGAAACGAAACGGAACGGAACCAGTTGTGGGGCACCCTAGGGGGGCGGGGGAATAAAAATGAATATATTATATATAATAACCAGAAGTCTCTGTCGAGACTGTAGCTCTACTGGTTTGTACTTATCAAAAACCATTGCACTATTTTATGTATCTTTGTGTAGTCTACTTGTGTGCCAACTTATTTTGAAATCAAACTAGAACTTTGAAAGGAATTTCACAGAAAATTCTATTTTTAGTAACCATGGCAACACCGTTTATCGAAATTAAAAACCGATGCACTATTCTATGTATCTTAGTGTCGTCTACTTGTGTGCCAAGTTATATTGAAATCAGACCAAAACTGTAGAAGGTGTAGCGTTTTAAAGGAATTTCACAGAAAATTCTACTTTTAGTAACCATGGCAACATTGTTCATCGAAATTAAAAACCGATGCACTATTCTATGTTTCTTCATGTAGTCTACTTGTGTGCCAAGTTATATTGAAATCAGACCAAAACTGTAGAAGGAGTAGCGTTTTAAAGGAATTTCACAGACAATTCTATTTTTAGTAACCATGGCAACACCGTTCATCGAAATTTAAAACCGATGCACTATTCTATGTATCTTAGTGTAGTCTACTTGTGTGCCAAGTTATATTGAAATCAGACCAAAACTGTAGAAGGAGTAGCGTTTTAAAGGAATTTCACAGAAAATTCTATTTTTAGTAACCATGGCAACATTATTCATCGAAATTAAAAACCGATGCACTATTCTATGTATCTTAGTGTAGTCTACTTGTGTGCCAAGTTATATTGAAATCAAACCAAAGCTGTAGAAGGAGTAGCGTTTTTAAGGAATTTCACAGAAAATTCTATTTTTAGTAACCATGGCAACACCGTTCATTGAAATTAAAAACCGATGCACTATTCTATGTATCTTAGTGTAGTCTACTTGTGTGCCAAGCTATATTGAAATCAGACTAAAATTGTAGAAGAAGTAGCGTTTTGAAAAATTGTTTACAGACAGACGGACAGACAGACAGACAGACAGACAGGCGGACGGACGCCGGACGCATTACTATCGCATAAGCTCTTCTGGTCTCTGACCAGTAGAGTTAAAAATGAATATAATACGTTACTTTATTACAAATTATTCGGCCATTCTATATCTTAAGAAACCAAACCAAAAAAGTGTCAAGTGTCTGAAGAAGAGGACCATGAAATAAGATGTCTATAAGTCATGAATTAATCTGTCTTTGAGTTTTTGATATAGCTGCTGTGTCAACTGAAGTGACTATGTGAACTGTATTGAATGAGAGACGTACACCTATCATTGAAGTAAATATTTAGGTCTTTCCACCTTTCTGTGGAAAGACCTATTGATATTCTTCTGTTTATTATTAGGTCTTTCCACCTTTCTGTGGAAAGACCTATTGATATTCTTCTGTTTATTAGGTCTTTCCACCTTTCTGTGGAAAGACCTCTTGAAATGCTTCTGTTTATTAGGTCTTTCCACCTTCCTGTGGAAAGACCTCTTGAAATGCTTATGTTTATTATTATTCTTCTTCTTCTTCCCGGACTTTTGAAACCGCAAGACTTATCGAAAAACTTTATAGTTCATGAAACTGGATATCAAAAGTTATTCTGAAAAACGACAGCCCTTGTTTGAACTTTGACCCCTTTCGAAGTTATTTCCCTTTACGCAAGAAATGCTTGTTATCGCTACTCCTCCGAAACCGTAGACCATATAGACACCAAACCTTCACTAAAGTCTTCGACTAATTGAGAGGACTCTGGAATCTATTCATTGCGAAAGTATTCAGTGACTCCTTCAATGAGTTATTGCCCCTGAAACTTTTTGAATTTTAGAAATTATTAAAAATTTTCAAAACGAGAAGTGATAGAGACATGGGACCAACTGCATAAGATTCATTGAGCTTTGAGCTTAAAATTCATGTAAAGGTCAAAGGTCAAGGTCATTCCAAAATTGAGAAATTTAGCTCTCTTTATATCTTTCTTGTCTCTTAACATATACAAACTGACTTAGCATCATTTATATGTACTCTTAAAACTATTTTAAAGATTCAATTTGTATTCCGTAAGATTGACTCTATTAAAAGTTATCGCCCTTTGTGCGGAAAACCTTGTTATCGCTACTACTGCGAAACCATAAACCGTACAAATATGAAACCTTCACTAAAGTCTTCGACTAATTGAGAGGATTCTGGAATCTATTCATTGCAAAAGTCTTCGTTGACTTCTTCAATGAGTTATTGCCCCTGAAACTTTTTGAATTTTAGAAATAATTAAAAATTTTCAAAACGAGAAGTGATAGAGACATGGGACCAACTGCATAAGATTCATTGAGCGTTGAGCTTAAAATTCATGTAAAGGTCAAAGGTCAAGGTCATTCCAAAATGGAGAAATTAAGCTCTTTTTACATATTTTTTGTCTCTTAACATATACAAACTGGCTTAGCATCATTAATATGTACTCTTAAAACTATTTTAAAGATTCAATTTGTATTCCGTAAGATTGACTCTATTAAAAGTTATCGCCCTTTGTGCGGAAAACCTTGTTATCGCTACTACTGCGAAACCATAAACCGTACAAATATGAAACCTTCACTAAAGTCTTCGACTAATTGAGAGGACTCTGGAATCTATTCATTGCGAAAGTATTCGGTGACTCCTTCAATGAGTTATTGCCCCTGAAACTTTTTGAATTTTACAAAAAAATAAATTTTTTAAAAACGAAAAGTTGTAGAGATATGGGACCAACTGCATAAGATTCATTGACCTTTGATCTAAATTTTCATGCAAAGGTCAAAGGTCAAGGTCATTCAGAAAATGAGAAATTAAGCTTTTTCTATATCTCTTTTGTCTTTCAATATATACTTAATGTCTTTGCATCATTAATATGTACTCTTAAAACTCTTTCAAATATTTTATTCTTGTCCCCAAAGATTAACCCTTTAAAAAGTTATTGCCCCTTGTGCAAGAAACCTTGTTATCGCTACTTCTCCGAAACCGTAGACCGTATAGACACTAAACCTTCACTAATGTCTTAAGGGTCTTAAGGCCTAACTTCACTATATAAGTGCAAAAGGATCTGATGACCGCTTATATGAGTTATTGCCCTTTAACTTCTTTGTACTTCCTATTTAAGCTTATCACTTGAAAACTATAAGTCGTAGAAGCATGTGGTCAATTGCATTGTGACCCTTGACCTTTGACCTTGAATATTTTTTAAAGGTCAAAGGTCAAGGTCATTTCAATTTTTTTTTTAATTTTTGCTATCCTTTAAGACAATTTTGGTTTCTTATTCATGGAATTAAATTTAAAAACAAAATTGAAATTCAAAGAAGGTGGAAAGACCTCTTATTGTTCTTTGAACAATAAGTCTACTAGTTATTATTATTATTATTATTTTTCCGCTACGGACTTTTGATCCGAAAGACTTATCGAAAAACATTTTAGTTCATGATACTCGACATCAAAAGTTATTTCGAAAAACAACCCAACGTATATGACCTATGACCCCTTACGGAGTTCTTGCCCCTTTTATGTAAAACCTTGTTATCGCTACTCCTTCGAAACCGTAAATCGTACAAATATGAAACCTTCACTAAAGTCTTTGACACATTGAGAGGATTCTGGAATCTATTCATTGCGAAAGTCTTCGGTGACTCCTTTATTGAGTTATTGCCCCTGAAACTTTTTGAATTTTACAAATAATTAAAAATTTTCAAAACGAGAAGTGATAGAGACATGGGACCAACTGCATAAGATTCATTGACCTTTGATCATGAAAGTAATGCAAAGGTCAAAGGTCAAGGTCATTCCAAAATTGAGAAATTAAGCTCTTTTTATATCTTTTTTGTCTCTTTACATATACAAACTGTCTTAGCATTAATAATATGTACTCTTAAAACTATTTAAAAGATTTTATTCGTATTCCGTAAGATTGACCCTATTAAAAGTTATCGCCCTTTGTGCGGTAAACCTTGTTATCGCTACTACTTTGAAACCGTAAACCGTACAAATATGAAACCTTCACTAAAGTCTTCGACTAATTGATAGGGTTCTGGAATCTATTCATTGCGAAAGTCTTCGGTGACTCCTTCAATGAGTTATTGCCCCTGAAACTTTTTGAACTTTACAAATAGTTAAAAATTTTCAAAACGAGAAGTGATAGAGACATGGGACCAACTGCATTAGATTCATTGACCTTTGATCATGAAATTAATGCAAAGGTCAAAGGTCAAGGTCATTCCAAAATTGAGAAATTAAGCTCTTTTTATATCTTTTTTGTCTCTTAACATATACAAACTGTCTAAGCATTCATAATATGTACTCTTAAAACTATTTACAAGATTGTATTCGTATTCCGTAAGATTGACCCTATTAAAAGTTATTGCCCTTTGTGCAGTAAACCTTGTTATCGCTACCACTTCGAAACCGTAAACCGTACAAATATGAAACCTTTACTAAAGTCTGCGACTAATTGAGAGGGTTCTGGAATGTATACATTGCAAAAGTCTTCGGTGACTCCTTCAATGAGTTATTGCCCCTGAAAGTCTTTGAATCTTGGAAATAATTAAAAAATTTTCAAAATGAGATAGTGTAGAGACATGAACCCAACTGCATAAGATTCATTGACCATTGAGCTTAAAATTCATATAAAGGTCAAAGGTCAATGTCATTCCAAAACTGAAAAAATTAGCTCTTTTTATATATCTTTTGTCTTTCAACATATGCTTAATGTCTATGCATCATTAATATGTACTCTTAAAACTGTGTCATAGATTTCATTCTCATCCCTTAAGATTGAACCTATTAAAAGTTATTGCCCCTTGTGCGAAATTTTTTTTTTACTATTGCTTCAAAAATGTAAACCGCAAAGACATGAAACCTTCTCTAATGTCTTATTGGACTTTAGGCAAAACTTTTATGCTCAAGTGCAAAAGGATCTGGTGACTCCTTGAATGAGTTACTGCCCTTAAATGCTTTTGTGCTTACTATTAAACCTTATAACTTTAAAACTATAAGTCATAGAAACATGGGGTTAATTACAATGTGACCCTTGACCTTTGACCTTGAATATGACTTGAAGGTCAAAGGTCAAGGTCACCTTAAAAAAAAAATCATTTTCATTTTTTTTTTTTAAGCCATTCCTGGTTCCTTTTTTTATGAAATTTAATTTTAAATAGATAAATATTAAATGACACTCAAATTCAAAAGGTGGAAAGACCTCTTATTGTTCTGTGAACAATAAGTCTCCTAGTTATTATTTTTATTATTTTTCCGCCGGACGAATTTTTGTTTCAAGGTCTTTTGAAAAGATTTATAGTTTATAAGAATGTACTTTGTAAGAGATATTTGGAAAAAACCCTGCGTATATGAACTCTGAATTCTTTCGAAGTTATTGCCCCTTTCCCAAGAAATGCTTGTTATCGCTACTCCTTCGAAACCGTAAACCGTAGAAATATGAAACCTTCACTAAAGTCTTCGACTAATTGAGAGGACTCTGGAATCTATTCATTGCGAAAGTATTCGGTGACTCCTTCAATGAGTTATTGCCCCTGAAACTTTATGAATTTTAGATATAATTAAAAATTTTCAAAACGAGAAGTGATAGAGACATGGGACCAACTGCATAAGATTCATTGAGCTTTGATCATTAAATTAATGCAAAGGTCAAATGTCAAGGTCATTCCAAATTTGAGAAATTAAGCTCTTTTTATATCTTTTTTGTCTTTTAACATATACAAACTCTCTTAGCATCATTAATATGTACTCTTAAAACTATTTTAAAGATTTAATTCGTATTCCTTAAGATTGACCCTATTAAAAGTTATCGCCCTTTGTACGAAAAACCTTGTTATCGCTACTCCTTCGAAACCGTAAACCATAGAAATATGAAACCTTCACTAAAGTCTTCGACTAATTGAGAGGACTCTGGAATCTATTCATTTCGAAAGTATTCGGTGACTCCTTCAATGAGTTATTGCCCCTGAAACTTTATGAATTTTAGAAATAATTAAAAATTTTCAAACCGAGAAGTGATAGAGACTTGGGACCAACTGCATAAGATTCATAGACCTTTGATCATGAAATTAATGCAAAGGTCAAAGGTCAAGGTCATTCCAAATTTGAGAAATTAAGCTCTTTTTACATCTCTTTTGTCTTTAAACATACACTTAATGTGTTTGCATCAATGATATGTACTCTTAAAACTATTTTAAATATTTCATTTTTGTTCCCTAAGATTAACCCTTTTAAAAGTTATTGCCCCTTGTGCGAAAAACCTTGTAATCACTACTCCTCGGAAACTGTAGACCGAAGAGACACCAAATCTTCACTAATGTCTTAAGGATCTTTAGGCATAACATCCTTGTATAAGTGCAAAAGGATCTGATAACCCCTTATATAAGTTATTGCCCTTTAATGTCTTTGTACTTACTATTAAACCTTATAACTTAAAAACTATAAGTCGTAGAAGCACGGGGTCAATTGCATTGTGACTCCTGACCTTTGACCTTGAACATTTCCTCAAGGTCAAAGGTCAAGGTCATTTCAATTTTTTTTTATTTTCATTTTTTTCTATCCTTTAAGACAATTTTGGTTTCTTATTCATGGAATTTAATTTTAAGGAGTCAGATATAAAACAAAATTGAAATTCAAAGAAGGTGGAAAGACCTCTTATTGTTCTGTGAACAATAAGTCTCCTAGTTATTTTTATTATTTTTCCGCCGGACGAATTTTTGTTTCAAGGTCTTTTGAAAAGATTTATAGTTTATAAGAATGTACTTTGTCAGAGATATTTGCAAAAAACCCTGCGTATATGAACTATGAATTCTTTCGAAGTTATTTCCCCTTTCGCAAGAAATGCTTGTTATCGCTACTCCTTCCAAACCGTAAACCGTAGAAATATGAAACCTTCACTAAAGTCTTCGACTAATTGAGAGGACTCTGGAATCTATTCATTGCGAAAGTATTCAGTGACACCTTCAATGAGTTATTGCCCCTGAAACTTTTTTAATTTTAGAAATAATCAAAAATTTTCAAAACGAGAAGTGATAGAGAGATGGGACCAACTGCATAAGATTCATTGACCTTTGATCATGAAATTAATGCAAAGGTCAAAGGTCAAGGTCATTTCAAATTTGAGAAATTAAGCTCTTTTTATATCTTTTTTGTCTTTTAACATATACAAACTGTCTAAGCATCATTAATATGTACTCTTAAAACTGTTTTAAAGATTTAATTCATATTCCGTAAGATTGACCCTATTAAAAGTTATCGCCCTTTGCGCGGAAAACGTTGTTATCGCTACTCCTTCGAAACCGTAAACTGTAGAAATATGAAACCTTCACTAAAGTCTTCGACTAATTGAGAGGACTCTGGAATCTATTCATTGCGAAAGTATTCAGTGACCCCTTCAATGAGTTATTGCCCCTGAAACTTTTTTAATTTTAGAAATAATTAAAAAATTTCAAAACAAGAAGTGATAGAGACATGGGACCAACTGCATAAAATTCATTGACTTTTGATCATGAAATTAATGCAAAGGGTAAAGGTCAAGGTCATTCCACATTTGAGAAATTAAGCTCTTTTTATATCTTTTTTGTCCTTTAACATATACAAATTGTCTTAGCATCATTAATATGTACTCTTAAAACTATTTTAAAGATTTAATTTGTATTCCTTAAGATTGACCCTATTAAACGTTATCGCCCTTTGTGTGAAAAACCTTGTTATTGCTACTACTTCGAAACCGTAAATTGCAGAGACATGAAACCTTCACTAAAGTCTTCAACTAATTGAGAGAACTCTTGAATCTATCATTGCAAAAGTATTAGATCACACCTTCAATGAGTTATTGCCCCTGAAACTTTTTGAATTTTACAAATAATTATAAATTTTAAAAACGAAAAGTTGTAGAGATATGGGACCAACTGCATAAGATTCATTGACCTTTGGCCATGAAATTTATGCAAAAGTCAAAGGTCAAGGTCATTTCAAAAATGATAAATTAAGCTCTTTTTATATCTCTTTTGTCTTTTAACATATACTTAATATCTTTGCATAATAATATGTACTCTTAAAACTATTTCAAATATTTCATTCTTGTCCCCTTGGATTAACCCTTTCAAAAGTTATTGCCCCTTGTGCAAAATACCTTGTAATCGATACTCCTCAGAAACTGCAGACTGTAGAGACTCCAAACCTTCACTAATGTCTTAAGGATCTTAAAGCATAACTTCACTATATAAGTGTGAAAGGATCAGATGACACCTTAAATGAGTTATTGCCCTTTAATGTCTTTGTACTTACTATTAAACCTCATAACTTGAAAACTTTAAGTTGTAGAAGCATGGGGTTAATTGCATTGTGACCCTTGACCTTTGACCTTGAAGATTTTTTCAAGGTGAAAGGTCAAGGTCGTTTCAATTTTTTAAAATTTTCATTTTTTTTATTTATCCTTTTAAGACAATTTTGTTTTCTTATTCATGGAATTTAATTTTAAGGAGTCAGATATATAACAAAATTGAAATTCAAAGAAGGTGGAAAGACCTCTTATTGTTCTTTGAACAATAAGTCTCCTAGTTATCAATGTTTTTCTTCCAAAGATTAAAAAAGATATCGTTCATCTGCAGTCTAAAGGTGAAGAGAGTTGTCGCGCTTTGCCAGTATGGTTATTCTCTGGTTCCGTTTCGTTCCGCTAAATACCAACATCTGTGTGGGTATTAGTATTTAGCGAAACGGAAGGAAACACGTCAGTTAAGTTAAAATAAGATGATACACATACAAGCATTTTGTTGTTATTCATTTCATCTAATCTTTTTAATCATTAAAAATTAAAAATTCAAGGTGGAAAATAAAATATAAGAGACAACGATGTTCGAGGAGGAAAGTAATTCATCCATCATATATCCAGCACAATAAAACATACTTTTTTTTACCTTTCAAACTTCTTCAAAAATATTGTCTTTATATCAGTTATACATGTTTATTATATAAAAAAAATACAATCGCAGGCCTTGATGTAGAGAAGAAAACGTAAATTCTCTCTATCTTCAACTAAATCGAAATGCAAAAAAAATGTAAAATTATTATGTATTTCAAAACGCGTAAATTGCAATTTGCTGTATGCTAACAAATATGTTTACTACTGTAAACTTGATTGATATTCAGTTCTGTGCTATTAAGAAAGGAAACACACACATACGGGTTCCGTTCCGTTTCGCAAAATACCAATATCCACTACAATATTAGTACTTTGCGAAACGAAACGGAACTATAATATGAAGGGTTTTAAAACCCTGTTAATGAACGACGTGAGATAAGTTTTGTGCCTTGTAAGGATTTGCATTTAAAAATCATGCTCAGCAAGAAAATTAATTTAACAACAGTCCTAAAAATTTCTGTTTTCTTTACATACAATCAAACAAAAAGTTTTGTTATGTTTTCATTTTCTGTAAATAAATTAAACACCATTTATATTTGAAAAGAAGCTTTCATAAATCCTGGGTAAATCTAAATATTCCAAAATTAGCTTACCTGAAAGAAGAAGTCATTTTTATTAAAGAAAAATATGACATTCATGTAACAACTTAATTCTTCATATATTTATTTTATTGTGTTTCAATTTTGATGAGATTCGTTTAGTTCCGCTGAATACTAATTTCTGTATGTAGTGACTGACCATGTGAACTGTATTGAAAGGAAGACGTATACTGTACATCTATCATTGATGTAAAAATTTATTAATGCTTTTATATCAGTTTATTATCAAAATATAAAAAGAATATCGTTCATGTGCTGAATCTAAAGGTAAAGAGAGTTGTTGCGCTTTGCCAGTGTGGTTATTCTCTGGTTCCGTTTCGTTCCGCTAAATACCAATACCCGTGTGGATATTGGTATTTAGCGGAACGGAACGGAACAAGGTACTGAATGTGTGCATATAAGTAAAACCCATCAGCCACACAATTCTAAATTTATAGGACCCAACACAGTGCTGTGATTTTTCTTATTTCTCTTTGATTTTGACATCGTTTTGAATAAGTTGTTCTTATTGACATAATTGTTTTTACAGAAGTGTGTTTCGGCGGTTTTGTATCGTATTGGTGTATTAAAAATCTAAATCACGGCACCGCATTTCATCATGGATCCCGCCGTAATTTCTATTATGGGAAAATAGCATTTGTACAGAATAATGCAGAAATTAGAATATTCAGCGGAACTAAAACGAATCTCATAAAAATTGAAACACATTGAAATAAATATATGAAGAATTAAGTTGTTACATGAATGTCATATTTTTCTTTAATAAAAATGACTTCTTCTTCTTTCAGGTAAACTAAGGAATATTCAGATTTACCCAGGATTTATGAAAGCTTTAAAATTGCCTGTTGAATATTCCGGCAGATTTAGGTTGTTTCTTGTTTTTTCTCTTCAAATGAAAAGATGTGGTTCCGTTTCGTTCCCCAAAGTACCGATACCGGTGTGGATATTGGTAATTTGCGGAACGGAACGGAACAAGATTTGATCATTTTGAAATACTGTTTCTTTCCTCGTTGCGTTTACCACTTTCCCATTTCGAATGCTCGAAAAACTGCCAAAAATTAAGCAAATGCCTTAAAATGTTTACAAAGACTACAAAATTGATTGTGAAATTGAATTGGGATAATTTCAATCCAAATCTTATGTATTTAAAACTTTAATTTGAATTCAAACTTTTGTATTCTTTGATAAAACCTTGGGTTTTTTTTACCGTGCGCCGTAGGACAATACCTCGTGCACATTCAAGCATAATAAAATCTTTATTTTTGCCTACATTTTATCAAAAAAATTATTATGCACTTAAATATGATAAATAAACATTTACTGAAATTTTCAGCTTAGTGCGCCTATTACTTTTCGAGAAAAACGCTTTGTCCAGGATTTTACGGGACAACCCTCGTATTGTGCTGGCTATATGATGGATGAATTACTTTCCTCCTCAAACATTCTTGTCTCATATTTTATTTTCCACCTTGAATTTAATTTTTAATACAAGTACTTAAAAAGATTAGATGAAATGAATAACAACAAAATGCTTGTATGTGTATCATCTTATTCCAACTAAACTGACGTGTTTCGTTCCGTTTTGCTAAAGGTATCACACCGGTAATTGTTTTCACTATATAATTCTATATAGAATAAAAAATCGTTAAAAATCAGGTATTTGTTTACATGAAAAAATATTTAGCAGGAGGTGTTAAACATTACCTGTCACATTAGCTGACACCAAAAAACAGGGTACCCACACGGCATTTTCGGACTTTTTCCATCTGCAAACAGGGCTACCCTCAAATCCACGTGTTTTCACTTTGTTTATAAACACCTCGAGTGCATCACAGGAAGTAGCCTCCTATGCCCTGAAAAAAATAGTTCCTGTCAAAAACCTTTATTTATTCACAAAGTGCATAAAATTTACTAGGCACAGGTACCAAAGTTGTAAAAATGGCTTGGAAGAAAATAGAAAAACGCATCAAAAGAAAAGAAAATTAATTTTATATGTATGGACCTACATTTGACTAAGTTCATTTTGATTGGTCAATTACCGGTGTGATACCTTGAAGGACCCTTAAAGGTGTTCGATTTTTTCCATTTCTGCACCTGAGATTCATTAAATAATTGTCCCCAACATCCTTAAGTCTGGTGATCTAAATCCCCTTATTTCTGAAGATATGAAGCATTTATCTCCCTTACTCCAGAGCAGTCAAGAATAACACACAAAGCACTTTGGAAGCAGTTTTTCGTGCATCTTTTGAAGCAGAATCTCATCATTAAAAGAATAAGCTTGGCAACCAATTTTTTATCTGTGGAGAGTATATGCTTTGTTCTTCACAACAAACAAAAGAGAGGTTACAAGTCTTAGACAATTATGTAATTATTACATAACAAAGTTGCATTTTCCCCTTCAAAGAATGAACAAAAATACAGAAATTGTTAAATACTGGGTTGATAATGAAAACTGTATTGGGTCAATTTATGTTCCAAATAAAGCCTGGGTATTTGTCTACAAGCTGCTGTGCAAAAGATTATCTAAATGCTGTGTTGTAACTCAGGGCAGTCTAAATGATATCAGCATCTAGGGAGGTTCTTGACAGCTCCCACACTCCAATAAACTGGCTTTGATGATAAGAAAATGGAGACAACAATTCAGATGTAATTTATTGTTGTGATTTATGTAACTGGCTTTCTCTTAAGACACAAATTAGCCATGAAATTTCAATTTCACATGCATAATTATTCTCTTTTCATGGATTGACTCAGGAATTCCAAAGGTGTTTAATGAATTTCCATGATTTATGCAAGATTACATCTTTTTGTTTCACCAAATTTACATAAAAAATAAAAATTTTAATTTTAAAATATAAATATTTAACATTTCTATGGGTTTGAACACTTTTATATATGACAAAATGCATCACAGAGACCAGTTTCAGGACATCCTCCATGATTCTCTGAGGTGGGTGGGTGTACAAAATCTGCTGACAAAATTTATAGGAGGTGATCTGAGAAGAAAGGTGCACCTTATTAGCTGAATTATAGTTATTCTGATATTTTAATTATGTAAATATGCCAAATTTCTTCATCAGTTAAATTTGCAATTTATTAATATTTCAGTACATTGATATCCTTAATAGATCATGCTCATGTAAGCATCACTGACTGAGACTTAAATCAAAAGTGACAGTCAACACCTACATATAAATGAAAAAATAACAAAAAACAGTCTCTGACAAACTGAAAAAACATCAATGTCAGCTGCGAAAGCATGAATAAAGTCCTGAGAACCACAAGAGGCATGCCATGGTGCTAAGTGACATTCTGCACTACATGTATGATGCATGGTTAGAACTCAGAATAAGTATTATCATGCAGACTCTGACAGTATTTAAGGATTTTTTGGTTATAACCTTCCTTCCTGTGAAAAATTTTTAATGAATATATAATTCTTTATTCAATAACTTTAAGCCATACGGCTCATCAGTTTATATAAACAAATATACATAATGAACGAGAGGTGAGAGTCTGCGGGGGGTGGAACCCCTAGTGTCCATCTGCCTGACTCCCATACTGGTACACCAACAGATATACAATATATTTCAAATTCTCCATTATTATATGAAAAATTATTATAGCATGATATACTCAATAAAACATGAATACATATGAATTATATTATTCGTTATTTCTTGTAACAGATATACAATTATATATTTCCAATTCTCCATTATTACATGAAAAATTATTATAGCATATAGTACATGTATATATATGAATTATATTATTCATTGTTTCTTGTAACAGATATACAATATGCTTCTAATTCTCAATTCTTAAATGAAAAAATACTATTATTATAGTATATAATACATGAATACATATGGATTACCGGTGTGATACCTTGAATACCCACACAGATATTGGTATTGAGCGGAACGAAACGAAACCAGAGAATAACCATACTGGCAAAGTGCGACAACTCTCTTTACCTTTAGACTGCAGATGAAAGATATCCTTTTTAATCTTTTGACAATAAACTTTGAAAGAAAAACATTAATAAATTTGTGCATCATTGATAGGTGTACGTCTCTCATTCAATACAATTCACATAGCCACTTCAGTTGACACAGCAGATCAAAAACTCAACGACAGAATAATTTATGACTTCAGACACTTGACACTTTTTTGGGTGATTCTTAAGATATAAAATGACAGAATAATTTTTTATAAATAACGTATTATATTCATTTTTATTATATACAATATATTAATTTTTATTCCCCCCGCCCCCCTAGGGTGCCCCACAACTGGTTCCGTTCCGTTCCGTTTCGTTCCGCAAAGTACCATTAGCCTGTATTTTATACTTCTTGATGTTCTTGGGATAATCTTTTTGAATTTAAGGATTTGGTTATTTAAATGCGATGGGTCATGTGGATTTTTATCCGAACGGCGGACAATCCCAACCTGGATGCTACCGTAAGTTACTTATAGAAATTGATTTCTCCGATCTGTTAATAATCTCAAGTCCATTCTGTTGTAAGTCATTATCTGCTCCCGTTTCAGTTACGTGCAGCCACTCTCGAGCTTACGAATACTTCACGGAATCCATCCTCTCAAATGAAGCGTTCAGGGCTTGGGAATGCGAGACTCTTGATCAGTGTACATCATTGGAAGGATTAAATACAACCCAGCCACCGGACAACCGGATGGGTTTCTATGTTCATAATCCCAAGGAAAATAAAATGTATTACCTGAGAACAAACAGAGAGGCACCCTTTAACATCCCCCCGGAACCTTAATGTTTATTTTTAAAAATAATTTGCTTATACACTGTAAATATGGAGTATGCATTATAATAGATTAGACATCAATTAACCTCTTTTTATATTTTAGATGCCATATTTCAGTATTCTTGACTGACCTGAATGATATACTGACAGATAGTATAAGTGCACTCTATATCTTATTTTCTTAATAATTTCTTATTTGATATTTCTGTAAATTATCTAATTTATGCATTTTCTATCATTCATGAGTAAATTCAGTTGATTTGATTGTAAAGTGTCTTTCTCTTACTTTTATCATTTGATCTTGGTAATTTACAAATATCAGTTATCAATTTCATTGATGTGACTTGATTATTTATTTTGAAGTTATATAGTTGAATTATTATTTACAGTTAATATGTAGTATACCAGACTCTTTCAAGAAGGATATGGAGATAACGAGCAGTATTCAATCTCAAAGTCCATTAAACAATATACAAAATAAGAGCAGAGCAAACACGGACCTCCGAAACATCAGAGGTGGGATCAGATGCCATGGAGGAGTGAGCATCCCCTGCCGACCGGTCCCCCCCGCCGTGTGCTCGTTGTCATGATCAGGAAATAACGGAAAAAATCCGTCGTCAATTCAGTGTATAAATAATGTACTAACAATTGGTATGAAAAATGTCAGTCAGCATTTGACTCAATGATAAATTGTATATGCTGACATGGTCATTGTATCGACCATAGAACTTATGAAATGATGACTTTAAACGAGTCATCTGAACTGATATCTTAAACTGATATTCTTGTTTCATCAACTTGCTTGTCAATAATTTACCTCGTTTAAGAAATTGTTCATACATAGAGCATGCTCTTGCGTATCGAATCAACTGAGATAGATACAGTGTATACTCCGTATGCAGGTGATGAAGGTATATTGCTGCATAAGTAAGGAAAGTTGACAATAGAAAAGTTAGTCATCACGTTTATCATATAGCTTGGTTGTTAGATTACCATCAGTGTCTTTGTCAAGTAAAATATCCAAATATGAAGCAGAAGTGTCGGACTCTGTGGTATCTTTTATCTCAAGCTCACCAGGATATATCGATTTTAATTGATAATACGTCGTTGATATATCTAAATGTCGAGTTGAAGGCCACAGCAAGTGTTTTCTTCTTTTCACGTATAAGATTTTGCATAAATTCTGCTTCATATGAATATAAAAATAAGTCTGTTAATAACGGAGCGCAATTGTACCCATGGGAATTCCAATAGATTGTTGGAATACCTGTTCTCCAAAAACCACATAGATATTGTCAATCAGAAACCCAAGCATCTTCTTGATGTCAACTTCGGAGTACTTATGTGTGCAATCAGAATCTGTTTTAAGGATTTCCATCCCTAATGGGACCAAATTCCCTACCCTTAAATGTCCATCAAGTACATAATACTCTGATATTATATTAAAGTATTTTAAAAATGAAATGATTGACCGCGAGGAAGTTTTAAAAATTTCAATAATTAAGCAGTAGTTAATCAACAAAGATTGCATTGAAATCTATGGGGAAAAGCGTTTTGTTTTTTGTTTTTTTTTTCAAAATAAAAAAAATTAATACTTTGAATATCAATAAATCCTGCGGTGGAAAAATGCATCGGAACATTAAAAATAGAATGATAATTGAAAACTTTTTTTATCGGTTACAAGTAAAAAATTTGTCCCGATGAAAAATTGTCCGGATACTGAAGCATCCGGATATCTGGGGTCCGGATATCTGAAGGTCCACTGTATTTAAAGTTGAAAAGTCGTAAGTTTTTTTAAAAGCTGTTGATTTTTGTAAAGTCTTGTGATTTCAAATTGTCCAAAAGTTCTTTATAATTTTTAAGTATCCACATCTGATTCACACCACTTCTTGAATATATAGTTGCACAGTACTCTTCAGCTTATTGAGTAAGCCTTGTTCCATAAACAGGTGATTAATTGATAATCATATGTTTTTTTTATCACAGAAAAATGTAACGTGAAATAGTTGCATTGGAAAGTATATATTTATTCAGTAATATTGTACATGCATAATGTTCATTATCGGAATTAATGTTTTTATAATTTATCCAGTCAAGGGGAATAACTTGTATAAGTGATTTCAACTTTACGAAGATAAAAAGAGTTATCTTTCTTGTAATGTGCATATATTCCCTTGCACTTTCAAGCTTACTATAATTGTTTATTCCTATTACAGGGCTATACTATACTATACTATACTACTGTTATTCTACTACTTCATCTGTACATATATTTGTGTCGATCCATCCCTATCAACACTTGAAGTATTTAATAAATGATGAACCCACAAGTGGCGACTTATTCTTTATGAGTTAAGGACCACTATTACACAACATTATAATATAATCAGACTAAAATTACGAAAGACGAATAGGGCCACATAAAAAAATATTTTTATATCGTAATTACGAGATCTTTTCTCGTAATTACGAGATAATTATCTCGTTATTTCGAGAAAAGATCTCGTAATTACGAGAAAAGATCTCGTTATTACGAGTTAAAGACGAATAGGGCCACATAAAAAAATATTTTTATCTCATAATTACGAGAAAAGATCTCGAAAAAACGAGAAAAGATCTCGTTATTACTAGTTAATTATCTCGTTATAACGGGTTAATTATCTCGTTATTACGAGAAAAGATCTCGTAATTACGAGAAAAGATCTCGTTATTACGAGTTAAAGACGAATAGGGCCACATAAAAAAATATTTTTATCTCATAATTACAAGAAAAGATCTCGTAATAACGAGAAAAGATATCGTTATTACGAGTTAATTATCTCGTTATTACGAGAAAAGATCGCGTAATAACGAGAAAAGATCTCGTTATAACGAGTTAATTATCTCGTTATTACGAGTATCAGATAAAATATTACCCTTTCCTACGGAAACGTTTAACCGCCTCGTGTTGTTGTTTTAGAATGCGATATAATGATATAAAAATGTTGTCAAATACAAATACTTAAAGGTTTTGCGATTTAATTATGACGCCTTTCTTTGATGAATAATACTTTTCTGCTTTATTTTAGACGACTTAAACTTTTTGATATATCCAAATTGAATTCCTAAATGTCGCACTTAAATAATGTGTAAAAATTAAGCCGCTAAAATTAAATATCGCAGAAATTAGTGCAATATAACATATATGAAGACTTCGCGAAAACGACAAGATTTAACCAAAGAGGAAATTCAGCAAAAGTCGGACGACTTGTAATATCATATTTATTAATATAACGTATTGCATTGCATCTATGTCTGATTTAAATAAAATAATTCAAATTGTTATAGCACTACTTGCAGGCCCGTAGTGCATATCTAGACAATGCTTTCCTCTTTTTCTGAGTGTGTGCTTTTCTAAGGACTCGTGACACTCTTTGAAAACCTTAGCTATACGCGCCTGATTTTCATTCTCCGAAATAGATTATTTTGAAAAAAAAAAAAAATTTGAAAATAAAAATCTAAAACTTTATGCAATCTTTTTTTTTCAGAATAAACAAAAAGAAACTTGCAGCTTGTAATTCTTTATGAATATGCTTTTTTAAATGAGCTCAAAGAGCTACTTCATAGAATGTATATGATTGTATAAATTAAAACACGAATCTGAATTTACCAAATAAATTAAAACTTGATTGGGAAAACAAATTGTGTCTGTGACAGCACTAACTAATGAGCTTGTGTGTTATCTTTAAATGAAAGAAGAAAAAATGCAAATAATTATATCATTTTATCAATCTACACATAAAGTTAAAATATTATTGTATAATAGAGTATGTGCAGAAGTGTGCCCGATTTTTTCCAATTGAATAAATATATAACTTTCTTGATATTTTGAATTTACAATATTTTGAGGTCATATTTAGATTCCTTCGTAATCTACCTTAACTCTTTACAACTTACAGATTTGTTATGCAATATACACTGAATCCTCACGTCATAGAAATATTACCTTATCATTTCTCCGCAAGCACTTTATAGCGGGGTACCAGTTCCTCTAAAGTTTAGCGTAGATAATATTATTGCATGACATTTTAATTAGAAATTACCTTTATAATTTTCTGAGATTTAAGCAAATATAAAATGGTTGGAATTTGGCAATAAACTGAAGATTAAATGAACTTTTTAAGTGCGTGAAAATGCGTGATTGCGGGGAAACGGTAAATGCGTGATTCTGCATTAAAAATAGGAAATGGTATATGCGTTAAAATGCGAGATTGCGGGGTAGGGGGTTAATTGAAGATATTTGGATATGCATGTATATACTTTTTTCCCAGTTGCTTACCCTTGTCTACATGTATAATATGATTATAACATATATACAGTACATGTATGTATATTCAGCAAATCTCTTCTATTCGTTTTTGTCAATTGCTCTGAGTCTCATTATATGTAAGATCATCTTTGTTCTATCAATTGGATCCTCCTCCTTCTTTTGTTTGTAAATCTGTTTTTTCTTCTCCAGTGGCCTAAATTGGACTGATAGAATTTTGTATCTGGTATAAATCTGATGTTACAAGACGTTCGAATTTTGTTAAATTTTTCTCTTTGATTAAATCGATTCGTCTAAGCGAAGTCTTCATATTCTAGACTAGTATGTTATATTGCATTAATGTCTGCGATATTTAACTTAAGCGGCATAATGTTAACACATTATTTTATGTGCGACATTTAGGAATTCAACTTGGATATATCAAAGTGTATAAGTCGTCTAAATATATCAGAAAAGTATTATTCACCAGAGATTGTTGTCATAATTAAATCGCCAAATCTAAAAGTTATTGTATTTGACAACATTTTTATATCATAATATTGCGTTCAAATACAATAACACGAGGCGGTTATACGTTTCCGTAGTACTTCCACTTCGTTTTGTAAACTTGCTTTAAAAAATATATTTTAAAAAATATCTGCTCGAAAATGACTATGTTTATCTGTTGTGCAAGGAACATATTCTTCTTGTGTAAAAATATTGGCCTCACGTAGCAAACGTTATTTGCGACTAAAAAAAACGACTGTAAAGTTGACAAAAAATCAAAGTTTAACTACACGACTAGGATAAATCATGTGATTAAAACAATCTCATGGGTTGCAAAGGCTCGGGGATAGAAAACACACAACACGTTATATAAATTCATATACCATTGCAAACCATTAGAGATTCTATATTTATTGCTTGGTAATAAAAAAAAAAGGGTATCAAAAAATGACATTCCATACAAGTGCCGGTGCGATGGAGTTACTGTAAATGCATTGAAGAATTTTTCCATCTGCTTTGCTCCTTCTTCTGATATTTCTTTTACTAATTTTATGAATTCCGTAGGTTCATCCATTTTACATTAAGAGAGAGTAGAACAATGAAACGCACCATTTTTTATGGATCTTTTCTCGTAATTACGAGATCTTTTCTCGTTATAACGAGATAATTAACTCGTAATAACGAGATCTTTTCTCGTAATTACGAGATAAAAATATTTTTTATGTGGCCCTATTCGTCTTTCGTATAAAATTGTATTTGGAATTGCATTTTTTAAGTATTTCACAAAAATTTCTATTTTTAGTAACCAAGGCAACATCGTTCATCGAAATCAAAAACCCAAACACAGAATTATGTACCTTAGTGTAATCTACTTGTGTGCCAAGTTATATTGAAATCAGACCAAAACTGTAGGAGGAGTGTCAATCGAAATCAAAAACCGATAAATTGAATTAAGTATCTTAGTGTAGTCTACTTGTGTGCCAAGTTATATTTAAAGCGGACCAAAACTGTAGGAGGAGTAGCATTTTACATGTAAAAGTATTTAATAGAAATTGCTATTTTTAGTAACCACGGCAACACCGTTCATCGAAATCAAAAACCAATATATAGAATCATGTATCTTATTGCAGTCTACTTGTGTGCCAAGTTATATTGAAATCGGATCTAAACTGTAGGAGGAGTAGCATTTTAAGGTCAAGATCTAGTAAATAACTTGAGACTAATTTTTTGGTGCTAGATCCATTATGACGTCATAATCAATTTCAACTTTCTTTTTCCCGTACTTTACGGCTTTAGCAGAATTATGTAGAAAATATGGTATTTTCATGTCATTCAATTTGAAATCATATGAAAAGTAAACCGGATACCTATATTAAATTTGATATTGATTTAAAGAAGAGGCCATGAACATACTAATTACTGTTTTCTGTGAGACTGTAGGCAATCTGAATACATTTCCTTTGCCGAATACGAAAAAAACTCCCATATTCATGACTGGTTTTCTTAATTTTTCATTGAAAATGACAGTTTAAAGTACAGTTTTTCATCTTGTTTACCTACAAATTATGCCCCGAAACACCTTATTTGACCAAGCTAAAGTTGTAAAGCATCAATGAAGGAATTTATTTCTCAAGTTTGATAAATCTGTAGGCACCTTTCATTTACTAGATCTTGACCTTAAATGTATTTCACAGATATTTCTATTTTACCACAACATCAATCATCGACATAAAATGTTTTATTTTTTAATAAATTTAAAATAATTGTTCACAATCGAAACAAAAATATTTTTAAAAATCTTCTGCAAATAGGATTCCCTCAGCTGGTTGAAATTTTGATCTCCATAATGAATATGTTACACTACATGCACCCGATTTCGCTTGATTATAAGGTGTAAATCGTATACACCGGGTGTAGTAAGGTGTAGACGAAACAAGCGCCCAATTAATGGAAAGCGACTCCAAATTTGTTCTATAATGAATTACAAATTCTGGGTGGGGGGAAGGCGGCTTTTGGAAAAAATTAATCTGACCTCGAAAATGTTTCAAATCTATAACCTGCCCTTGACTGGACAAGAAAAATCAATGTACAGTTCAAAACCATTTATACAACAGTTTTGAACTTTGATGTTGTCCTCCTTTTTTTTTTTTGGGGGGGGGGGGGGGGGGTTAGACAGTTTTCAGTTCAGTGAAAATAATCTGTTCTTGATCTTATTGGAAATAACTGATCTGTCCTTCGCTGTCTTGAAGTAAGTGTTTCACGAAGATAGACTGACAGACACACCACTTTTATAAAGTAAAAACAGGGGACCAAGTCAAGGGATAGACTGAAATATTTTATTTAAAACAAATAATGTACCTTTTATTGTACTTTTTATTGTATAACCAATGCTGTACTGTTTAACATACAGTACCACACATACAAATCAAAATAAATAAATGAGCGTATAACATTAAAGCTACATAGTATGAACATAACAGAATAAATATATATTCAAATTGCTTTCCCTCAAAGGGACAGAGAAAATGTACACACATGAAATGTAACAACAAACTACTATCAAAAACAATTTCTTTTTTACAATATGTTGTACATGTATAACATTAATAAAAAGTTTGTAATTTATTTCTAGGAAAATTTGGCTTTTGAATGAAACAGTTCAAACTTTTAGACAATATCTCTGAATATGAGAAACATTTCTACATCCCATGGAGTAAAATAAATAGGTTTAGTGTCTCTCGGACTCTATATTACACTGTAGCTGTATGTTGAATAATACGGCATGAGTTATCTTAATATATGAAATTATAAATATTCAGCTTTCACTTTGATCATATTTTCAGGTTTATAAAGAGATTTCTCTATTCATAGACTATTTCTTTAGTTAAAATTATACTAGTAGTAACGAAAATAAAACGACAGAAACACAAGAAGACTAGATGTCCTTACAAAATGTAAACTGTAAGGCTTTTCATACTGATTCAAGGAATTAACAAAACAATGTTGAAAATATTTAACTGAATTCTTTTTTGTGCCCTGAATAATATATTCTTTAAACTATAAAGAGAAATTTTGATTGAAATATTAAGTTAACTTTCTTTTATTAGTTTACATAATTTATTTACATGTCATACATGTATGCTTGAAATAAGAAGAATGTTGATAAATAAGTAGAAACAAAGGAGTAGTCTGGACTAACACTGGTTCAACACTGTCCAGGATAACAGCAGCTAGGCCTAAACCGGTTCCTCACAGTCAAGAAAACAGCAGCCCGGGCTAAACTGGTTCCTCAGTGTCAAAAGAAATAGCAGCCCGGGGCTTAACTGGTTCCTCATTGTCAAAGGAAACAGCAGTCCGGGTTTATACAGGTTCATCATTGTCCAGGGTATGCACCTTATAGAAATCATTTAAAATGCGCAGGATTTCTCCGATGGCAGTGATGTTATTCTCCATGTCTGCTATCAAGGAATGTATAAAGTCTGTCCCTTCATTTTCTTCTCCGGGCACAGCTAGTAAAGAGATGAACACTTCACGACTAGGCAGGGCTTTCACTGCAACCTGTCAAATATTTGGACATTCATGTAAAGTTTAACTCCTGCTTTTAATAAATTTTTAAACTAGGTTAATTGAACACAAATATAATGAATTCACACTTGCACCAAAGCAAATTTCACACCATGAAGTTTTATAATGTATTTTCATAAACTTAACAGCTTTAAAAAAATGTGTTTATAACTAATCAAAGTTGTTAGTCCTTGAAATTTTTAAAGAAGAGTGCTATATTGTGAATAAAAATTAAAAATATATCTTTTTGAATACATACAAATGGCAGCCTTAGTAAAAGAAAGTATATTTACAGCAAAAACACCCCTGACAACCCATCCATGGTACGGCCTTAGTGATTTACTGTAGGCGTTTCCTGCAGCCAGCGATAGGTCCTGTTGATTGTTCACGATTTCTTGTAGAAATTCCTTGATGAACTCTAATCCTCTGTAAATTGATAATTCTACTTATAAATATTAAACTTAGTCTTAATGTCTCCAGACATAAGACATTTCATGATGCTGACAATTAATTTCCATTGCTGATCATTCCTTGGGACGAACTGGACATGCAAGAATCACTCTGGCATTAGTGGATCAAATGTCAGTTATGAGAAACAGAAGATATAAATCACTTACCTTTTCATCCACAGAAGAGCGACGGTGGCCGAGCTGGACAATCTGTGTTGTTTACAGTCCACCTCAGCCATTACCATCTTCTGCAGTGTGGTGAATGAAGAGGGGTTTGTAGAATATTTTTGCTGTATTTTCTGGAAAAAAATTTCTAAACAGTTTCATTCATGACTCTAAAATACCTTTCAAAAGGAAATTATTAATTCAAAAATTGAAAATGAGGTGTTCGGAAGCAGAGAAAACTATTCTGTGATTAAATTATCCTTACTCTTATATTTCCCTGAAAGTCCATTTTCACTGGGGCAAAGGCAGTGCTGTTTAATTTGTCTACAAAATAAATTAAAACAATGAAGATGCTAATCATTTGTGAAAGCTTATAAGTACATAAGTAACAGTTAATATAATCATTGATTTTATTACATTGTACTTCTGCATAGGTTTTAAAAAACAAAGAAAGTTTAATACAGTATGTAGATATTTTTTTAACTACAAATACACAGAAAATTTTGACATTCTTACCAAATATAGGAACTATGCATCTACAGGCTGACAGGAAATGCTCAATAGGAATTCCACCGTCTGCTTCTAACTGTATATCCATAAAACTGAAAGTATTCCCCAACATTTCTATGTAAGTTAAATTTCTGACATATTTAGGTGAAAGTTGAAACCTCCCAAAATTAAAAGTTCCATAGTTAGGACATAAATTTATTACACACCTGGATTTCATTACAGAGAAAAAGTTTGGAATTCTTTCATCAATGGCATCTTTGAACTCTTCGTCACCATTCTCTAGATTTTCTGTTTGTAAGTTTTGTTCTGTGGCTGGTGATATTTGTTCTGTGTGGGTGTGAGTCTCTGTATGTAGGGGATGTACGTCGTCAGATTTCTCCGTTTGTGACTGGGGTGACCTGGTTGACCTTGACCGAGGGCTGAGTTTGTCGGGGGAACTGTCTGAAACCGTCCGTCTCCTGGAGGAAACTGCAGGGGGATACTTGTCTGACACAGAATAGGATCTAGACTCCTGAACACAAGTATGATAAATCTATTATACACCAGCATGAAATAACATTTGGGTGTTCTTTTTAAACATAAAGGTACTGAGAACTTTCTTTTCACGCATTCTCAATTTATAGTACCAATTCGATCTTGGGAAAAGTCAAAAAATTTAGTGAACTGAAATTAACACTTTTATACGTCATTTGAAACATGAAAGTGTATAGTTATTAAAAATCGCAATTTGATTTACATACTTCATGCTTTGTTTTGTTGGCCTCCTTCGAAATAAAAGTGGTTGGAGGGCAAATTTTTAACCAAGATATTTACGTGATGTTGAAAAGCCATATTTGGAAATGAAAGAATTTTTTTTTAAAATACAAAATCAATATAATACACATCAATTTTGTTAACTATAAACATTTATGAAACCGTTTAAGCACATTTGTAAAAGGGGTGAAGAATCTTTGATTCAATTATTAGTAAAAATAAAACGGATGTAATTTTCATTTATAAAATGAAATTATTTTCTTTTTATTTTAGCAAGTTTTATCACAATCGATGATAAGCTTAATTATGACAATATTCCCTAAAATGCTACATTAATTGATTCTTTATTAATCTGCTCAGAGAAACGCACATTATTTAGAATATAAAAAGGTTAAATATTTCGCCATTACCTGATTACGAAGTGTTTGTTAAATATCACGTAAATATCGCACATAGATATCATACAAAAATAAAAGTATATTCGGGGAAAAAATGATTATATTATTTCAAATTATTGAATTTTATGAATTTTCTTATCTATATATACGCTCTTTACAAAGGGTTGAATTGAAAATTCAAGTTATGATTTATCTATAGAGGACTCATGTAATTCATAACCCCCCCCTTCCACCATTTAATCTGTTGATTATTTCAAAGGCAGCCACGTAGCAGAGAATTTTTTTACTTACCTGAAAAGTTGACAAGGCAAAAAAAAAGGGGGTGAGAAAACTTGCACAAAGTCGAAAATCCTAGAGGGGGAGGGGAGGCGAACTTTTTTCAATGCCAACTACTTTCAGTACCAATTATTATACTACATTTTCCGTACATAACTATTAGTGGGGGAGGGGGACAACCAGCCTTTCACTGAACATTTCCTATAGTTGAAGCAAGTTGGAGAAAAAAGTGGGGGGGGGGCTGCTCTAGCCCCCCACCCTCTGTTGCTACAGGTCTGAAATGTTTAATTGTTTGTGAAAACTTTATCGTCAAATCTCACAAATTAAACAAAGATCGCCCACCACCCTTAAAAGGTTTGTCAATAATTAAGTTGCATATCACATGTGCTCTATAGAGCAATATACATTCTTTGTTCATATAACGTAAATTGAATTTTCAGTACCATTAAAGCATAGATGCATACGTTTTATGTCTAAGCAATTCCAATGGGAAAATTAGGTGCACAATTTTATACATGTTAATATTTGTATTTCTTGCAAAGCAACAAAAATGGAAATGGATTCAATTTCAACCAGTTTCTTGACACCCAACACCCTCTTTTTTTATCCGATGTAGAACCCCCCCCCCCCCCACTGCATGCAACGCAGCGTTTATTTTCTGGTTCCGAATTATATTTCCTACAAAAATGATTTTTTTTCCCTTCAAAATGTTAAGCTTGGTATACAATTCAGGTGTATATAACCATTTTTTTAAGTTGACGATACACTATCATTTCAAACAAACAGCAAAATACAGACTTGAAGAAAGTTTTGTTTCAGATTTACGTTCCGAATGATAACGTGCATTACACTTGAAACTATGCAATATTAACCAACTGCTCAAAATGGAAAGATTCAATCATTAAACCACAATTCTACTTGTGAATAATATTATGTCAGTTCAATTTTCAAATCACACGGATGCACAAGATATTGAGTGAAAAATGTTCACCTTTGCATGTGCACTTCAATTTGCATTTCTGCACTCTTGTTACAGAAAAAAATGACATTTTAAGAAACAGTGTATATTTCTTCATGTTCTTAGTATTTACATCTTAAAGATTCACTCGCAAATCTGTTCAAACAGCTTTGGAAATTAATACTTATTTACTTTAAAACATGGTAACGTAAATATGGGTAACGTAAATATCGGTAACGTAAATATCTTTCTGAGATTTATCGTAACTTTTAATGCCATTGTTCAATTATTCCACTGTTAATTAAAGGCATATTCTAGTGCTTGAGTGTAAGGCAATTTGACCCATAGGGAACAGTGTAGTTCTCTTACTTAATTTGTGAATAAATACTAACACGTAAATATCGTTGAATTTTTTAACCATTGGACTTATAAGAAAAGGGGGGCTATTGTTCATAAATACAGATAAAGAGTGTCCTTTTTTCCATTCCATGCAATAGAAGAGGTGTTCATGATGTTAAAAAGTTACAACTTAGTCCTATTGAGTCAGTTTATCAATCCTTCCAGTCCTTTTGAATTTCCAAATAGAAAAGTAATAATTCTGCGGTGACATCAAAATTTGATAAATATATTAAAACTTTAAAAAAATTGTGAAACGCATATGTGTGAAGGGTGTGATATTCAGAAAATATAACTCAAATGTAGGACAATCTTACTAAGAAAAAGATATGTAAATGATTTAAAACTTGTTTTTGGTTTAAAATAAAAACTACACGATGATCGGCGACAGTAACGTAAATATCGATTTCTGCGATAAAATGTGATTTTCTCCTAAGACAGTCATTCAAACTACAACAAACAATTGTTGCATTTTAATCAACAACCAACAATGGTTCATATGAGTGGCAGAAAATAAAATTTATTTGAAATATTATATTACTTAAAACGCGGTTCATTTTTTAAAGGGAATTGAGACTATAAATTGAGAATGCGTGTTTTATTACTCATTAAGGCCCTGTCTAGTGTACTTTTTGATATTTCAACATATATATATAACGGCAAGTGACAATCATACATGCAATATTCACACTGAGTGAAAGAAAAAATCCAAACATGTGTAAGTACCTTTTTCTGTGGTGTTTTTAATGTTATTAAGGGGAACGGTGAGTCACTGATGTGTTGGTGTGGAGAATCGTACGCAATACTGGCATTAGCAATCTTCATACAGTCCTCCAAAGTAGATATAAATGTATCACAAGTGGCACCTAACAGTGATGTAGCTTCATTCAACTTCTGAAAAAGAAACAGGTTTTGAATTAATTAGAAGTGATATCCATCTTTAGCATTATGATCGAGATACTCTAATACTACCGTTTGTGTACCTACAGTCCCTTTTCTTAAATGCCTACCTTTAGCAATATTCAATTTACTGCCACAATCAGAATTAACACTTTTTTGATAATTGTAGCCTCTTCCCCCTAACCTTATCTTTATTTACTATGTATCTTCCCAATCTCTGGACCATCTTACTTCTATGTCCATTGTGCTGCCCCCCTGGGCTACTGACTTCACTGAATGAACCTGCTGCATCAATAGATCACAGTACAGTCGAAGTTCTGACTTTTTAGTCTTTATTATGTCTGGGGAAACCTCTCCTGTAAAAAAAAAAAAAACAAAATGTGGAAAACCTTTCAAATGTGTATGCAGATCGAATTATGAATATTCTTGAAATGCATTTTCTATCGCAAGTTCTCAATGGCTATAAAGGCAGATGCTTAACTCATCTGTTATAAAATATAATTTCAGGTAATATTGTAAAAGTGTTAACTGTAATTACTGATTTTAAACATTCTTTTGTTTTTACTGAAATTTTATTGCAAAGGACTGCAAAATATATTTCTAGCATAAACAATTTTCTTTCACATTAAGTCTGTTTTTTAACCTGCACTGTCTTTTATTCTTCCATTGGTGAGGGAAGCTTAGGCGGTTCCTAACGACACAAGCCACCTCTGTCTCTCTTGTGGATTTGACGCCCGAAGATAAAAGTGGGACTCTCCAGGAATAATCAAATCTAACCGACATTTGTCTGTTGAATGGACTAGGAAAGAAACAGAAAGTGTTAATAATGTTTACAATGTTTAAACATCTTTTTAAATAATTAAATTATATCAATTTATGTGAGTAAAATTTGGTTTATATAACAGTTTATTGGAACTGTGAATTTACTTCACTTCAGTTATTTGTAATTAAATTGTTACGCAGTTAAACTATACAGATATCATGATTTTTAGAGTATACATGTACATGTACCTACCATTGATATCGCAGACAGCCATTCTGATGGATCCCTTACATCCAAGGTTGACTTCCTCCTCTGATTTATAGTAAGAAAGAATTCCATTGTCCAGAACAAACCAGCGAGGCTGCCAACCTTAAACAAAAAAATAAACATTTACGACTCGTCTTTAATAATAGATGGCTGACACACAGGCACTGGGTATTCTCTTTAGAAAAGTGGACAGGCTATCGCATACATCCGAATATAGTCGATAGCCTGTCCCCTTCTCTAAAGAGAATAAGGCACTAGATAGAAATTTGAATTTCTATAAAATGATTTTTTATGTTAAATTTTCAAATTAATCATGTTAATGGAACAGATTACATCACAAATATGTTCCTGAAAATAACTAATTAAACAAAGAGACTAAAAGGTCCAGGGTAAATGTAATGGTGGTATTGAAGGGTCCTCTCCTCAAGTACCTCCAACAGTCGTCACAAATCTGAGTGGTGTTTTTGAAATCTTGTTAAAAAAGTTATTCATCAATTATCTACAACAAAATCTTTTTTTGTTATTGGACTCTTCGATTTGTTTGATTGTTAACTTTACCTGTCAAGTAATTGGTCCATTTCAGCAGCACTCCTTCCATACTGGGGAAGTCCACACACACCACGTCAAGGCTATGAAAAGGAACACAACATGGTTTCCTCGAATACCATTTTATACCATCGTCAAGTTCTTTGTATTTCTGTATTTAATATTTCATCACATGTATACTGTCTGTACGTCAGTCTGCACACTATTTACAACAGGTGGAACTGGCGTTGGCCTTCACCCTTTCGCGTGGCATAAACTTCCGGTTTATAGTTACAGTTAACTGTGTCGTGAGGTGATTCGACTTTTGATCATTTTGCAAGACCGCGGAACATTAACTGGCAAAATTGGAAATATACAGCTTGCGTCATTTCTATCTGTTACAATCAAAACATTCAGTGATAGACAATGAAATAGGCGGGTACAATTCGACGCGGACGTGGGGAAAACATCGGATTGAAACCACCTCAGCTCTACGCTAGAAGGCATATTATTACTGATTGACCAAGAAGACAAATAATTTGAATTTTGGTACAGTTTGAATTTTTTGTCCAGTGTTTCAAATAAATTAATATTTAAGGGACAAATATTTCATTTCTGAATGGAAAATGTATGTATATGTTTGTGTTGGGGGGGGGCTGAACGATTTTTAAGCGCTAAGCGCAGCGCAAAGCGCTTTCTGTCAGCGTAAATCTTTACTACTTCCGTTCGCGATCCAGCGCCACTCAGCAAGTAAGATAACTCCTTTTGTTTTTCTAGATATATGCAACTGGAAATCCCCGACTGTCTGCTATTTTAGTGTAATGCTGCGTTACGTGCAATTCTAATAATAGGAGGCAATTAGTAAGGTATTCCACAGCTAGTAGATAAGAGCAGTTTAGCTTATCATGCTCTTCTCTTTAATTTACATTGTAGTTCATTTAAATCGTGTAGCACACATTACTTTTGTACCATGTAGCTAACCTATAGCGCAAATACTTAAACACCGCATATTATTTATCATGTACATGTTATATAGTGATTGAATAAGTACTTAATTGAAAACTCAGATGGGATTTAATAAGTTTTTAAATCTCAAACTGGAAAGGATTTAGTCCGTAATAATAAATTTCAAAAATTGATTTATAATATACTACTTACATAATCTGGTGCATGCTACATAACATATCCATATAGACTATTATTATTTCTTCTAGACCCTTATTTAAGGCAGTATAACTAAAACAAGCCTTCCTATTAACACTCTGCACCATGCTGAGAGCTATCAGTGAAGTTGATTTTCGCATCTCAGTATCAATTAGTAACAGACTGGAATGCATTCATGGACTGTCTTTTTTAATTCTATACTTGTGTTGTACGTACTCTTTATTTGTATCATATGGGTAAAAAATATAATTATTATGTTAATAATTCGAAAGGAAAGGCAGTTTATGGCTGTACATACATGTAGGGCATGTGGTAGCTGTGTTTTCAAAGAATGCATTCAAATAGTAAAACTTATTTCTCGGAATATTGTGCTTTAAAATTGTGTATGTAGTGGGCAGGATATTGCGAAAAATGCTAAAACCTTAATTATTGTTATTAACAATGGACAGTTATAGGGCTGATGAAATATTAAGCAAACAGTGTAATACTAAGAAGAAATAGTTCATGTAAAGATGTGCCTCCTCTGTTGCTGATTCTTAATGAAGACTAAATAAAAACAGAATAAAACAATGTTGTATACCTTCGTGAAGATTTATTAATACATGAGATTATTTTGTATTTTTTTTCTTAAACTCTTTAATTATTTATCATTATTTAGCAGAAAATTTATTAGCAATTATTTTCAGTATCCCTTTTCAACTAGCAGAGATAAGTTTTTTTCCTCTCAACATGTTTTGCATGGAGTTAAAATCATACACAAACAAGTAGAGAATGGTGTAAAGCATCAAGCGTCCGTACAAATAAATTATTTCAACAATAGTCAAAAAATACTTTTGGGGGTTTAATGACATATTTTTAATCCAAAGAAGAACTATATATTGTAAAAAAAAAAAAAAAAAGAAGTAATATTTACAAATCAATCACACATACTGTGTTATCAACACAATGTTACTACAAATACGCTATATATCATGTATTTGAAAATCAGAGATTAAATTTTAATGATAGCATCGAAAGATTAATATCTTTATACTCAGCTGTATATTTACATATTACATCTGACAAAAAGGGCGTTAATTCTACGGATGCTCATTTCATTTACGTAGAATTTTTTACCATGACATTGTTACAAACATGATGCCAATCTTCAAATTGAAACACTCGTAAACGCCGAATGAATTTGTTATAAAAATAATCACCAGAAGATTTTAGCTGTCAGCGTTGCACCTACACTGTAAAATAGAGGAATTTCAGGTTTTTAAAATTATTTCAAAATATACATTTTCCAGCAAACGTATAGCTACATTTAGAGTCTTAATTTGATAGGAAAAGTGGATTACATAATGTACATTCTCCCCACCATAAATTGCAATTTATACGCAAATATTACCTCATAGATTCCTACTAGGCGATGGAGAAAGAAAAAAAATTACACAGAGAAATATTTTCTTGCAATTTCTTGTATGTGAAATTGCATTGATTGATCTTTTGACAGATGAAGAAAGTGTAAAATGCTTAAAATAAAAAGACATAAGACAATGTTGAATTTCATATCCCAACAAGAAGTTTCCAGGACTCACATATTTGATTAGACCTGAAATAAAAAATTATTTGTTTGCAGTTGCCTACCGACCCACTGAAAATGCACAAAACCCAAACTTTTTTTTTTTTTACCATTTTGTTATATTATTTTTTTTTTAATTTTCAGGATAATAAAACTGTTTCATTTTAGTTTTTGTTTTTATCAATCTTTGATTTATACAAGAGTGAAGAGTATTCTTCTTTAGTAGGTCTATGAAATACTCTGTTTACTTATTGTCTAACAAATATCCCAAAACTTATTTTTTTAAAACAAGAATGCCTACCTACCTACCCCTCAGAAAATTATAGGTCGGCAACTACAAACACAGCTTGGCCTTATGTACGTATCAAACAACTGTGCTCGCCTAGCGCTCTTGCACAGTCAACATATTGCTTAAAATTTAATACAACAGGAAATTTAAATTCAAAATAATTATGATGAATTTCAAATCAATATGCTTAGCGCTTCCCAGTACTTTCAGTACTTTGATTAAATAAAGTTGTCCAACAGTTTTCAGTGAGAATAAGTATAAAACTCATGCACTCTTACAATCCTAGAAATAAAATATATTGTATCTTTCGCGTTCGTAAAATTATAAGCTAAAACTCATATTATGTAAACTTCAAACAATACTCAGTATGTATTTGGGAGTTATCGATAAAATTGGTTGATTTTTTAGATCATACATTCACTCTTTGCTTTGAAAACAGCTCGGTGGATTAAAATGAATTTTGATCTGCAATTTCAATCCTATGTTTTCCCCCCGTCCGCATCGAATTGT
>NW_026935014.1:0-6167 GCF_032062105.1 Saccostrea cuccullata
GTAAAAGGAGTTTATGCTAGCAATACCCTACCAAAACATGTTCAACAATATCCTAGCGCGTTCATTGTGAACAATCAACCGCTTCCATTTCCGGGAGAACATTGGTTAGCCATTATCATACACAGCCCATATCAATCAGAATTTTTTGACAGTCTTGGGAAGCCAGTGACAGCATACAGTTACCATATAAGAGACTTTATTGTTAACAATAGTAAACGTTGTGATATGAAAAACACAAGACTTCAATCCATAAACTCTAACCTCTGTGGAATTTATGTATTGATGTTTTTAATTGTACGATTGTGTTATAAACAATCACTGATACAGTTATACACCTTATTTTCCGATGACTATCAATTCAATGATCATTTTGTTCAGAACTTTGTATTTCGATATTTTTTTAATTAAACTAATTTCAATGAAAAAAGTGTTTTTTTCTATAAGAATTGGATTTCCCATGCTTCAAAATCACAATCCTAGAGGTTGACGAAGGCATAACATGGAAACAAACGACAGCGAGTGGTGGAAAACAAAGTCTTTGCTTCCTTTCTCTGCACCAACTACTATTTTGATATGTGGTAGTACCCAGAGCGGGAAAACGTATTTTACAAAACAGTTGCTAGAAAAAGCTAATGAGATGTTTACAATGCCGGTGGATAAAATAATATATGCTTATTCTGAGCATCAAAATATGTTCCACGACATGGAACAATCAATACCCACTCTGGTATTACATCAGGGATTACCCACAAAGGAAGATATAGAGAAGTATACAGAAGATGTGTGTCATACAATCATCGTTTTAGATGACCTTATGTTAAAGGTTGCACAATCTCAAGACTGTGTACATCTATTTACGTCGACTTCACATCATCGCAATATAACAGTGATGCTTTCTCAGAATCTATATCCCCCCGGAAAATATGCCAGGACCATTTCTCTAAACTGCCTTAATGTGATCTTATTTAAGAACTACCGGGATTCACGGCAAATTATCACCTTCGGATCCCAAATCCTACCAGGAAATGTACCATTTTTTAAAGCGGCTTACGAATTAGCCACACGCCCTAACTTTGGTTACTTACTTGTTTGTCTGGAACCTACCCAAAACAAAGAATATCAACTGCGATCTCACATTCTCCCTGGTGAAGACATGATTATTTATCAACCATTATAAATACTTTCAACAAATGGTTATGCAATTCATACTACGATCATGAAGCAAAGAGTGCGGAAGCACATTGCTCTCCTCCGATTTCTGTTGGATATAGACACTGCTCAGCAAAAACACATTATCAAATCGTTAACCGATGAGCAATGCGACGTAATCAGTGAAATAGCCCTCAATATTTACACTGGAACATACCCCTTGACAAAACAGTACATAAGACAACTTACACCTTACAAACCATTCATTCGGATGTTAGGATCCCGTGAAACCAGTTCAAAACGGAAACGACAAATATTATCAAAACACATACAGTTACTGTCTCTTATACTAAAACCGATTGTTCAACATTTCAATAAACGAAATGGCAAAAGAAATGATATTAATACCGAAACTAAAATACGAACACCTGAGAAGATTGCAGAATAATGACGAGTGTGTTCAAAGTGACATCTCTAATCATGAAGACAAGGAGATCAAAGACAAGTCTCTCAACTTATACAAAAACCCTCAAGAAGTAAACTCCAGCGTGGGGAATGAGATGCATGACTTACAGTCAGGAGGTGCTTACATCAGCAAGATAAAAACAGTATCCGGACCTCCAGGTCTTTCTAGAACAAAACAAAAACGTCAGAGAAACATTTCTTGGCTTACATATTAATTGTAAAAAAAAAATAAATCAATAATTTGTATTCAACATTTTATTGCATAAAAGCTTTTGTAATAAAATTTACAAGAAAATGACAGCAATATATTGTTTATTTTTTCAACCACTTAAAATCCAAATGGTAAGGTGTCTAAATTTGATAACAATCTACGTTTGGTATATACCATTTTTTCAACCACTTAAAATCCAAATATACGTTTGGTATATACCATTTGGTAGTTTTTATTTTCTTTACGATTAAGCAATTTTCTTTTTCTTTTGTCTCGCGAGATTTTGCAAGGATTGTGAATCTCAATTTGTCTATCGTTTGCTGTACAAATGATGTCTTTTATGGCCTCAAAGTTGATCAATTTTGAGTTCATCCAATTCAAAGTAAAACCCCGAACTTTGCATTCCTCTTTACCAGAAAAGGTGCGATAAGCGTAATTTTTGGGGCCTCCGGATACAAATTCGATAATGTGGCCGTCTTTAGGATCGATTTCATTCGTCATTTCACCCAAATAATTTCCGATAGGGAGGTAACTCAAGTCATCTGAATAGTGGGTTTTGAAAATGACACTATCCGTATCAAAGTACAATACCCTATCACCTAACACATTCAACACGCTATACAACTTTAGACGAGCCCACATTGTGGTAAATGAAGCCAAAAATATGTTGGTTTTTCGATCAAAGGGTGTAAACAGAGGGTGTTCATTCCATTCTAATTGTACTGTGTCCTTTGATACAATGTGAAAATTGTCCGGGTCAGATAAAATGCGGAAAAAGACCTCGGCTTCACTTTCATGAATAAACATGGATTGCTTCATATTTAACCTTTGACCAAATTTTCCCCAGAAGCTGTTTAGACACAACTTGGCTAGACACCGCAAACCGGGGTTTTTCTGAATTTTATGGTATTCTAACCTGATCCCTTCTTTTTCTTGGTATTCTCTAATGTATTCTAGTTTTGCCTCCTCCGATTTGCACTCAGTAGGAAAGCCCGAGGCCTCTTGTTTGATTTTTAAGAATGTATTTACATATTGAGTAAAGAGACCCCCGTGCCTGATACTCTGTCATATTGGGATGACTGCTCAAAATGATAAACTTCGTATATTTTTAAGATTTGATATCCCTTTGAAATTGCCATTTGGATTTCTGGTGTACACCACGTACCCGTAATACATCTTTCATGTATCGAACAATGACATTCATTTTGATTTTCAGTGTCAGCACATTTTTTACACAGAGGAAAGTTTAGTTTTTGATTGGATAAATACGGGAGACAGGCGTGGTACAATCCACGGGGGGGTAGTATGGTCACCTTTGCCACTCCGAAATATTCAGACAAGTCTTTAAAATCCTCCGTGATGATGGTCGGGTGACCGACGGGGTATCTGCAATACTTATTCGTCCAAGGATAGAGACTCGTGAAATCGTAATATTGGATGGTTTCATTCTCAGTGGCTTTATAATGTAACTTCACAGCATTTGTCCGTCCACCGAAAAAACTGTCCCGTGGATCTAATCTATCCTGAATATCTAAGGTTGAGATGAATTGTCTTAATGCCGGATTTTTCTTTAACTGATAGTCAAAGTCGTGCTCCCATATAACGACCAGATCATAACCCAGTGCTTTCAGTTCTCTTTCCCGTCGTTTGGTCATGTCATATAATTGGTGAATCGACTGGTTCGTAGATGGGTGTTTAATGGTAAACCGATCGTGGATATAACACGATAAGCAACCGTGATAGGCACAGCTAAAAAATAAAAGAAAAAAGCATTAGATGGGTTACCGGTGCGCGGCCGCCCCTCCCCTCTTTTGGGGGGCACATTAAATCAATTTTTTCATTTAATATTTACCCGTAGAACTCGTAAATGGTGCCTTTTCCGTTCTCTTTTTCTAAAAACCCATCGCATCTGTAGTTAGTACCAGGTATACGGTATTCCCCCTTGTTGAGCGCATGTTGAATAAAGATCGGTTTTCCCCTATGTTTACTTTTCTCCATGAGCCACTCTAACCATTGGATTGAGACTTTGCTGTAATTATCTCTACCGTTGTATCCGGTTGAAGGTACAATGGCAATCGGAGTTGTAAATGTTTGTCTCCCGACTTGCAGGTTATCAAGTTTTTTCAAGTCAGACAATGACATCCATCTGTGGTTTAAGTACACCCCCTGTACCCCTTCCTTGCAGTGGATGTCGTGCCAAGTACACCCGAATCTTGAATGATTTCAACCTTTTTTTTCCTCCTTCAGAAAGAGAGTCTTGAAGATCCCCATACATACACTCGCTATTGTGACGTAGTCAAACGGATCAACACCGTGTGTGGCGGACGTTTCTTCCGTACCGTCTGGATGTACCACGCGAGTTTCCATTGTCGTGGCCTTAATCATCAGATCCCTGAATGCCATACATCCCCGCCTTAAGATATCGACATCAGAACGACAGTATTGCAATATTTCCTCTTGGAAATGGAACTGTTCATACATTTTACTTTCGTGCCATGTGGCAAGCTTTTTTCTCTCAGAGGTGGACATGTAATCATAACCATAATAGTGCAACTCAGGATAGGGACCCACGTAGGTTTGATTCTCTCTCGTGTTAAATAAATGTGGAAAATAACCTTTTTTGAGTTCTTCTAACCCAAACGCGTCTGGAATTTTAGCTAGTTTCATGGGAATAAAATTCAAGGAATCCAGAAATGTTAAATTCAATTTTTTGCTGATATGCATATACATGATCTTCGAGCCATTATACATAATTTTGTCTGGACGAATTGAATGTCGGTTGATCAGACACTCTAAAATAGGGTAGCAATCAAAGCTCTTGGAATTGTGAGCTAAAAAGATCGTATCCCTACAGTACTTGATAAAGTAAGAGCAAAATTGTTCCGCTGCATCATCTCCACGAAATACCTTTTCCCTATATCCACACGTACCAGGACAGGGTGAATGTAAAAAGCGTGATTTTTCCATCTGAGAACATTGTTCACATCGTATTCCGCAATTATTACACGTCGAATCTGTTTGCAATTCTTTATTTTTACAGACATGACAACAGGATTGTATGACGGCGAAGTTAACTTTGTGTTGTGGTAGACCGCAAGATGCATCCTGACAGTTCTGACAGAGCTTACAACTAACACACCGGTGTTCTTTTTGCACACACTGATGACATCTGATAGAAGGGGGGTTATACCCTTGATCACAATTAAAGATATCATCCTGACGCGTTTCAAAGTCGTAGAAAACAATTTTTTTTTCCTTTTTGTTAAGTGTAGATTTTTGAGCTCTTTGAAAACAGAGGTGTTTCTCGATAAAATACTCCTTGCAATTTGGACATTGCCATTCATGACAAACGTGTTGATGAGGTGTTCGGTCCTGGTACTGTAGAGTAATTCTACACTTTTTACATTGGTAAAATTTCTCACAAGGTGCTGGAACTCGATCTGTAGGGGTCTTTTTGTGTCGTTCAAAGCAAGCCTGTGATCTACAAATCCTCCCGCAAGATCGACACCCTAGTTGGAGTTCGGTCTCGAGACAATCGTGACTTAAACACACATCACAATAGGTAGAACATTTGTGTCTGTGCTTGTCAGTGTACGATTTCAGACAAGTATGACAGAAATAAGACCCTTGAAAAAACCCTTGTATGTTGGCAATGCCATGCCAATGTTTTCCTCGTCTACCTCCACATGATACAAGTAAAGGTTGGGTTTGTAAGTATTTTCCTTTACTCTGATAAATTTGTTACCCACCCGTGAGGAGACAACATTTATGTTCACATTTAATAATACTTCAAATCGGTCAATGTCGTTTAACCCCAAATACCTGTGTGTGGGTACACCAGCCATTTGACATAACTCTGATGCCATTTTTGTTTGCATTTTCCTCCTTTTTTTTAGAATATTGTCATAATACGTTTGAGGGATAGTTTGGTGTTTAAGTGCTAATTCAAAGGTTGTCCCCGACATATTTGCTCTTAGAGTTCTCCATGTATTAGAATTAACTTTTTTACATGTTTTCAAAAAGCAAAGCCCAATAGCAATGGCCATAAAAGTTATTGTCGTTCTGCACTTCAAATATTGAGTATTTTCTCATCAAACTATTTCCGGGTCCAGTTAAGGTGGTGATGGGTAATTTATTTCCACCCCCTCCTTTTGGTATATCAATGGATCCAATAATCACAAGTAGGTCACCATCTACCGGTACATCTTCATTTGAATTTAAGACTTTAGTGACCTCGGACATGACGGTGTCGGCATTTAAATCCTCCCACTTTCGTAGAGAGACCACTATAGCATTATTCAATTTTATGGTGTTGAATTACAACTCTAACTAAATCAGAGTC
>NW_026935015.1:0-6115 GCF_032062105.1 Saccostrea cuccullata
CTTGTGTTCCCCGGTTTTAGATAGTGAGTGCGGGTCATAAATTTAAGTTTAGACGTTTTCTGTTTCACTCAGCAACTGTTATCTAACAAAATTAAAGGAGGATCACAAGCTCCTAGTGTGTTAATTGAAAGTCATTATTTTTTGCTGAATCCATTTTTTGTAAACACATGGTACAAAAGTTTTGTCTAACCTCCGAAGTTTTGATTATTTATATTTGCTTATGGGCTGGAACCGGGGGCTAGGTGTGGCTTGCCCCATCCCCCCCCCCCCCACTATTCCCCCCAGATATATTTTTAGTATAACATTGAACATTGCTTCATGGTCTAACCCCCCCCTTTTTTTTTCCTAAGAACGTCGCAAAAATTTAATAATTTAATAAGTAGAAATTGAATAAATTGACAAACAATTCATTTAAAGAAAGGATACGTATTGGGAATACCTGTATTAATTGATGTGATATAATGTACTTTCCCATCCACAATATCGCATGTTGTGTTATACTCAGTGTTTTTCTGTGTTAAGTGAATTTGAATCTGATCATTTGGGATCAAAATGGCGTTTTTACGGAAGTACGCCATGTTGTGATTGTAGAGACCCCCCTTAACTTTTTAATTTATACATTTAATAACTTTGCAAATTTTGGGAGCACCTGCCCTCTTTAGATCCGGGCGTGAAATGGCATTGGATAAGAGGCAAAATTATTTCTAATTGTAGTTACGTGATAAAGATTGACATGATGCATAGCAAATTTTGAAAAATACTTCACAATTATGCTCATTCAGGGTTAAATAGACCGCATAAATGAGGTATCCCAGATGATACTGGCACGAACCCCCCCCCCCCCTTTCTCAACTGATCAGATATGATAAAATTTGCAATTGTCAACCAAAAGAGATGGCATCTCCATTTGATTGAAAAATTCTGAGAGTAAGGTTAAACTATACACAATCAATCATATTTATAGGTTTATTACCTGTATAAGGTTCTTAACAATGTTTAATTTGTTATATCACTGACAAAGACATGTATTTAGTAGATTTGGTATGTGAAAGGTATATTAACTTACCGTTTTTATCCAACTTGTATGTGTTATCCGTGAAATATAACAAAACAAGTTAAGATGGTAAAAGGCAAAAGCCGTAAAAGAAATTCCTATAACCAAATGCACACTTCCTTTAAAAACCCGCACGTTTCCCCTACTTGTAAACAGCTGACAATCAATGTTGATCAAACGTTTGGGGATGCAAATTTCCTGGGAATAACCATTCATTCGGATGTATACAAATCGTGAACAGAGTATCCTATAGTCGATGAAACGATAATACATATGTTTATCTGATCAAATTTGCATTTTTGGGGGATATTTTTTGGGAAACATCTTTTTGAAGAAAAAAGAAATTTCTAGTGTATGGCGTTTTGACACGTAATGATGAATTAGCATATGGACAACCCATGTTTTATATCTTTTTTTTTTTCACCTAACATAGGCGTAGTCAAAGGGGGGGCAGCGGGGGGACTCCCCCCCCCCCCCACACACTTTCAGATCTGGGGGTGGGGGGGGGGGGAAGGTTTTCTGTGCCCCCCCCACTTTTTTGTAGAACAAAATCACAGCTATGTTGAAAAAAAAACCTTATTTTATTTCAAATGTATTTTAATTTCAACAACCAGTAAGCATTTCTCTTGAAGTAATAGTTTTAAAATATAGTAATGAAATATTAATAGTAATTAAATCTGTAAACCTCTTTTGTTCCCCGGTTTTGATAGTGAGTGGGGTCATAAATTTAAGTTTAGACGTTTTCTGTTTCACTCAGCAACTGTTATCTAACAAAATTAAAGGAGGATCACAAGCTGCCTAGTGTTTGACATCTGAAAGTCATTATCTATTTGCTGAATCCATTTCTTTTTAAACACATGGTCACAAAGTACGTTTTGTTAATCCGAAGTTTTGATTATTTATATTTGCTTATGGGCTCGGAACCGGGGGGCTGGGTGTGGCTTGCCCCATCCGCCCCCCCCCCCCACTATTCCCCCCAGATATATTTTTATATAACATTAACTTTGCTTCATGGTCTAACCCCCCCTTTTTTTTTTTTCCTCCCAGAGACTGCAAAAATTTAATAATTTAATAAGTAGAAATTGAATAAATTGACAAACAATTCATTTTAAAAAAAGGATACGTATTGGGCAATCCTGTATTAATTGAGGATTAATTACATTATCCACAATATCGCATGTTGTGTTATACTCAGTGATTTATCTGTTTTAAATAATTTGAATTATTTTATAAAATGGCTTTTTTCGGAAGTACGCCATGTTGTGACGGGAAACCCCCTTTAAATTGGTTTAATTTATACATTTTAAAAACTTTTCAAATTTTGGGAGCACCTGACCTCTTTAATCCGGGCGTGAAATGGCATTGGATAAGAGGCAAAATTAGTTTTTAATTGTAGTTACGTGATAAAGATTAGACATGATGCATAGCAAATGTTGCTAAAAATACTTTACAATTATGCTCATTCAGATCGGTCCCTTAAAGGACCGCATAAAGTGAGGTCCATGGACGCAGATGATACTGGCACGAATCCCCCCCCCTTTCTCAACTAGTGGCGAGTATATGATAAAATTTGCAATTTTAACCAAAAGAATACCCATTTGATTGAAAAATTCTCAAGAGTAAGGTTAAACTATACACAATCAATCATATTTATAGGTTTATTACCTGTATCATAGGTTCTTAACGAATGTGCTTAAATTTTTTATATCACTTCATCTGTTAAAACATTTTAAACTGAAAATTAATTGGACATATCATTAAGGACCTATTGTGAGAGTAAAGAATATTTTACCCTTTTTTTAAAAACAAATGTATTACTTTTTCAATTAAAATACACACAAAAAGGGTTTCAAAAATACCCAGAAATAGCATTTTAAAGAAAACATAAACTGTCATTTTCAGTATTTGTACCAAATTATCATCTTAGTAACATATTTTTTTTCACTTTTTTTTTTTCCAAATCAAGGCACAATATTTGGAAAAAATTTCCCTTTTAATTTTCAAGAACTCGCGATACAGGATAAAGTCCAAACTCTAAGAGATATATCAATGAAATTTAATTTTTTTCAACTTGAAAACAAGTTCCTGATTGAGGGTAATGCAGTGTGTTCTCTAACATTTGGCATTGGACATACTTTTTTGAAGAAACAATGTATTTAGCATTTTAATAATGTAAATACTCTTCTTATTTAAATCATGTTTTTTGTAATTGAGATGCATTTTTTATTGACTTTCTCTATTAAGATAAAAGTTCATAATTTATAACATTTATACATACATAAAATTAATATGTTTCATATCTTACATATAACAAATACTTAAAAAGTTAAAATTTAATAAATACTATCAATAAAATTTTTTAGGAGTTTTTGAAATATTGTTTTTGTTTTTTTTTTTCATTTTTTCCCCGTGTATATCTTAGAGCTGAAATTAAGTGCTTCAAAGGACACGGTAATTAATGCATGACTGAGTACTATGGGTTGCTGTGTATTTGATGTTATACAACGGATTTTTACAACAAAAAACTGAAATCTTCCCCAAAAATTTAAATATATGAAGTATTTTCTGTTTAAAACAAATCTTTAAATTTTTTAAACTCTAAAAAAAAAAAAAAAATGAACATTTATGAAAAAAAAAAAACTAAAAATGAAAAATGTATTTACATCAAATGTGCGGGTTTATAGTTATACATATGTAATATGTGTTTTAATTGACAATGCTGTTGTTCATCTAACATTTTATCATGAACGGCTTGCCTTATTTCCTCCTGCCATATGCATTGTAACCACATTATGTATGCTGTAATTCATTAAAAGTATGTGAAAAAAAATTTAACATTTACTGAAGTTTAGTATTATAAATGAAAACATTTAATTAGTATTCACTTTTAATTGTAAAAAGTACAGCGTAAACAATAAGCTTGAACTTTATTGGTTCTTTAAATGCAAAAAATTAAATTAAATAGTATTACCTTTCCTAAATGAGAAAAAAATTTAACTTTGCATGCTAGACGATTGGATTTAGCTAATTTTACCTTCCCCTTTAATATTTCCTAGCATGTTCTGACATATCCCTATAATTTTACAAATTCCGCTACAAAACAAATGGAACGTTTAATGAAAATCCATAATGAACCCTGTTTTTGTGACTCGCAACAGTAAAATGTTCATTCTTATAGTAAAAGTTCTTCAAAGCAACAATCCCCAATAAATTCTAGAAGGAATCATTTTTAAAAAGGGGAATGGTAAAACATGTATTTTGATTTGGACAAATCATGTGTAAAAACAGATAAATGAACCGATTTGGATATCATTTATTTCTTTATAAATTGTCTGATGATTATTTTACATTTTTTTTGCAAAAAAATCTGCAATTTCAAAATTGCGTACTACGAGGGTTGTTGAAAAGTTCGTGGACGATGTCAATTTCTTTTATTATCACTGGAAATTTAAACTACGCATTATATGAAAGTAAGAATAATTGTTTTGTTATTTTTTAGAAATCAATTAACTTCATTTTAAAATCAACATGATTTGTACCCCGGAGCACCTTAGCGGCAATGTAATGAAAACATACTAAAAATTTATTTAAAAAAATACTATCAGTATACATTTCACACAAATAATCCAATACCCACTCATTGAATCCTTGTTCTAATACTTGACATTTATTTTTTTAAAAATGGGTTCGTTGTATAATTTCCTTTGTTAAGGTTGTAATTCGTTTTATTCTTAGAGTTATACTTAACTCTGCTTTCACGGATACGCAACTCTAAACGCCTGTTTTCCTTGACGTTCCAAAAAAATTTTTGTTAAGATTTTTACAGTTATATCACAGATTGGTCAATCCGATGCAGAGTCTCTGTCACTCAAATCCCCCGTACTACCTGTACACACATGCATAACTCCCTTTTGACATATTTTCTTGATTTCTCCAACATTTTTAGAGTTTATTCAGGGATTTTCCTAAGTGTAACACAAAGTTGCATCAAAAATGCTGCTCCGTGACGTTCTATCGGACTCTTATTTCTCAAGTTGATTTCTTTTCAACAAAGCAAAATATAAAGCCATTATTTGGTTAACGAATCTTTGTTACAGTAACAATTTTAATTTGAATTTCTAGGTTGTTTTTCGTTTTGAATAAATCATATTATTTTGGAAAAAATGAATACAAATCGTTTGGATTTATTGTAAAAAAATTTTTACCAAATTTGGATAACTTTACTAAATATAAAAAATTTGACAGTTGTCCACGAACTTTTTAACCACCCACGTAATTAAGAAAAAAAAAATTTAAATTTAAATGGTGGTCATTTTTAAAGTTTTTTTTTTCAGGAAGATATGTAAGTACTTTATACTGAAATGTGTTATATTTATCGTGTTTTTTTTTTTTTTTTTTATTATTATTGATTATTTAACAAGTTAACGAAATTTGACTTCGCATTTATTTATATTTATAATTTCATTAGCGTGGAATTTTAATTCATCAATAGATTTTAAAGAAATACACAGCTAAAAATTTAAAATTTACATATTTCCCTTTAATTTTTTTTTAAAAAATTAAAAAAAAATAAACATTTATTTCAACAATTCAATTTTTAATAATAAAGGATTTTTAACTTGCTTATTACTATAAGTAACAAATACAAGCACATGATGTAAAGTTTGTTATTTTCAAAATAATTTCAATAGTTAAACCAAGGTGAACTTTAACTAAGTGTTCTCAATTTATCGTCTTGGTAACATCAAATTTGAGTGGAAATCAACTTTTTTTTAAAAAAGGAAATGGGGCGCAAGATTCAATCTTTATATGCACTAGGAGCAGATGGACATTAACAGGGGCTAGGGTTTACCTGTACATTTAAAAGTAATCCTTTCCTTAGCAAATACAAGAGATGATTTTAAAAGTGAAGTAACAGAAGGAAAACATATCAATTTTTTTTTTATCTTAATACGTCCTTGTACACATAATAAACTAATTGAATCAGTTATACTAATGTCAACTACCTTTATTCATGTACATGTAGTAGTTAAGATTTATACCATGAATATTTGTCATAAA
>NW_026935016.1:0-6219 GCF_032062105.1 Saccostrea cuccullata
TATATATTTTGGGGCTCCCCCGTGTAAAACAGCATGTATTTAGTTACCATCATGTACCCGTAAATTCGTGCCATAGTGACATAGTGATATTCTTTTCATTCGAGGAAATATATAAAAGGAATACATTCGGTACAATGCAATAATAAGTTATGAATCAATTCATGCAAAACTCAAAGTTTTTCATGAGAATTGGAAACGTCACTTCCACTTACAATTTACTGTGCAATGCTTTTTTATGTATTTGCTGATTTAAAACAATATCGCATTTTTTTTTATATATATAAAGCAACAATAATAACTTGATATAGGCCCGTTTACATGTAACAATTGCAATTACTTCAAAGTGGAGTGGGGAAATGGGGCCTAAAAAATTGTCGTACTACGTGTGTACCTTTTAAATAATAGAATCATCCGCACAAATCAAAAACAAGTTGCAGTATTGATATTTTTTTTTAATAACGAGACTATAATGCACTTCACAAGGGCAGAATTGAACATTTATTTATCATGTTTATGGTACATCAAAATCACTATCAAAATTGGCAGAGTTATCGATAGGTCAGCCTGTGTCACCCTTCAGTGTAACCGATGAACTCGTCCATAGATACCTCGGCAGATAAGAAAAGCGCGCATAAACGCAGCACCTCTTTTTCGTCAAAGAATAGAATCCGACATTCAACACTTTTAAATCATGTTCAAGAAATTTTAAACTTTGTGTATAGAAATAATCTTACGATTAGCGCAAATGACATGTTTTTTTTGATCTTAAATCTAGGACTCTAGTAAAATCAAAGAGCGGTAGTGTTGACCTCACAAATGTATACAGGTCAATGCGCGATCGATAAATAGGTTTCAACAGTGTGCGTGTTTTTTGTGTACAGTTGGTTAACACACTAAACTTTTCGGGTCCGAGGAAAATTCACGATGCATGAATTGAATGACGGTGAATTATCTTAAGCTTGATTTTTAAAAAAAAAAAATAAATAAATAATGCTACATTGAATATTAATACTTGAAAATATTTTTCCTCTCCCCAGTGCTGTTCTTTACACTAAACACGGGAAGAAAATTGTCTCTGAATAATCTGTATTACATCCAGCTAGAAAATACGTTAAAAATCTTATTTCAACAAAGTTAAACATTCAATTTAGCTAGGTATATTATTCTTATCCAGTTAATTTCAGTTATACGTGTTATACGCGTTACATATAGAATTCTTTTTCACTTGCCGTATATGAACAGGCCAAAGAAAGGGATTAAAATTCGAAATGATTTTACGCAACCGGTGTTTGGAATAAGATTATATAAAGATCGGTAAAGTAATCTTATTGATTTGATATAATTAAAAACATAATTAAAGTAATCTTATTGATTTGATATAATTAAAAACATAATTTCCCATTAGTTAATAGTTCTTTGTACAAGATAGATGTTAAACGCGATCACAGATACTTGCTTTGTTTATAACACAGGTGGCTAGTACACTGGTGACCACAATAGGCAGCGTGGGATTAGCGCGTTATGTTACATAACTGAACACATCGAACTGAAACATGGAGATCGTAATATGCATACAGCTAATGATGTCAATTATTCAATTCATACAGTTTAAAATTACTTACATAGTTTGCTGTAATAAGAAATGTGGGTAGATATATTAAATATTCTTCGCTTTTGAACACTATTAAACTAACAACAACAGAACAAGAAAAGAAAGTTAGACAAGTTGTAATAAATCATTTAACAGTGAACCATAAAGCACGTTTAAAACCTTATTTAAAAGAAAATTAACATTAAATAGTACAGGGTATATAATGATGGCAAGTCTGTTTCAGTTATACACATGAAAAGGTCTGATTTCCTATCCGATTGAAAAACGCTACCTGTTTACCTGGCCTGCTTTGTACTACGTATTACGCAATACCCCAGGTATAATCGATTACAAAGCAATTTCATCAGATCAAAAAGGTGTCAAAGAACAATTTTGTCCGTAAAATCCAGTTCGAAATATTTACCGTTTTTGAGTTATAAAGCAAAAACTTTCAAGCCCACTAGATCCCTAATCATAGGGGCCAGCCCCTTTTGAAAAATATTATATGAAAGATATTGCAATTATGCACAACTTTTGTTCAACATGTCTTCACAAAATATTTTTAGTTTTCAAGATAAAAAGAGAAACATGTGTTAATTTTCGCTCTTTTAGGCATTCTAATTTTTGACCCCTATATAGCGCCATTTTGTATAGAGAAATCGAAAAACAAAAACCGATGTGCACAACTTCAATCCTTCTATTATCTAAAATCAGTAGAATTTCTGCTCCAGCTTTAGCCGTTTCTGAGCCTTTGTCTGGAAACGAAAGCCTATAAATTTTCGTTTAAAGGGAAATAACTCAAAACCGGAAGTGACTTTTTGAAATTTTAGGCAGCTTCCTGGTAGAGTTTATAAACTTCTATAACCTCTGAAAATTTGAGCGAAATCCTTTGAGAAATGAGTGAGATATGAGGCCTCAAAGTTGTGGTTGGGGAAAAGTAGAAGAAAAAAAAAGAATAAGAATCTTGACCAACAGAATCAGTAGAAGGTCTTCCGTTGGAAACGGAAGACCTTAATAAAAATAAACATATAAAACAATAAAATCTTTGCACTCACAACTTTTGACTTCTTTAACCAAAGTTTCAATCTTTATCCCTTGGGCATTGTCTTCTGTTAAATCGATGTATGTGTTGGACCCTTCTCTTTGGATAGCTTGTACAACAGAGTTATACCATTTAAATGTGATTCCCACCCCAAAATCACCAATGATGTCAATGCTGACGGAGATGTTGGAGCATGGTGGATTTGAGTTATTTGTATTTACAAAAAAATTTATTTTTGAAATTCTACATTTTGTCAAATATGTCTATCAGTGTTGTAATATTATTAATAATAAAAGTAACCTAAAAGATATCATGAAGAAGTGGATTTATAAACAAATCTAATCTCTTAATGCAAGGTGCAGCATCTGTTTTTCATTCTAGTAAAACAATGCTGTTTTGGGGAAAATTTACGAAATCGAGTAGATTTAAAATTGATTCACATAAAAAAAAGAAAAAATTTGTAGCAAAATCGTTCCTGAAAAGATTTGAAAATTTCATGAAAATTGGATAATTTTCGAATTTGAAAAATTTAAACTTTAAGGTCATACACAACGTAGTTTTAACTGTTTTAGATTCTTCCCTCGAATTGAAGAGTTCCACTAAATGAAAGACATATGTGTGCAGTATTTTTAATGTCTTTATATGGATTTGTACACCTCTTCTAACACAATTTTTGATGAAAAAATTTGGAATTTATGTTTTATAAATTTTGTACATCTTCATTTGAATAATGCAAAACTTTTTAAAATTTGATATCTTTTCAAAACCCCTAGTAATGCATGCCGATTTTTTGTCTTAGAACTTGTAATGATATAATAAGTTTAGACTTAGAATATCTTATTTTTTAATACAAAGATATATAGATATGTTTATTTTCCAAATCAGAGCTCTTGTGGTTTCGACATATGATAGTACTAACATGATTTTTTAAACATAAAAAATGTCACACAAATGAATTCATATTTTTTTCATTTTTAAATTTTTGTTATCAGGCTGAAGCAGCAGTGGTAACAATTCCTCCTCCACAATGATGACGTCATCGTTATCGATGCCTTCTACATCTGAGTTACATGTATATTCAACCAGTTCTGAAATGGTATTTATATTCACTAAATTTCAAGTGTGTTTACTGTTGAGAAATATAATGTTGAACAAAAAAATGAAAAAGAACAATGAAACTATTTTTAGAACTACTTCAAATGGTAATGGTAATCTACAACCAAGTTATATGATAAACGTGATGACTTTAACTTTTCTATCGTCAACTTCCCTTACTTATGCAGCAATATACCTTCATCACCTGCATACGGAGTATTATTATCTCAGTTGATTAGATACGCAAGAGCATGCTCTACGTATGAACAATTTCTTAAACGAGGTAAATTATTGACAAGCAAGTTGATGAAACAAGAATATCAACAGTCTCGTTTGAAGTCATCATTTCGTAAATTTTATGGTCGATACAATGACCTTGTCAGCAAATACAATTTATCATTAATATTGAATAAAATGCTGACTGACGTTTTTCATACCAATTGTTAGTCCATTATTTATACACTGAATTGACTACGGATTTTTTCCGTTATTTCCTGATTATGACAATGAGCACACGGCGGGTGTGACCGGTCAGCAGGGGATGCTCACTCCTCCATGGCACCTGATCCCACCTCTGATGTTTCGGAGGTCCGTGTTTGCTCTGCTCTTGTTTTGTATATTTGTTTAATGGACGTTGAGATTGAATACTGTTCGTTATTTCCATATCCTTTATTCAAGTAAGATAGTAGCTAAAATATTCAGCATAAGTAAATAAATATTGTTCTTACCACTGTTGATTTCTTCCATAAACACCATTGTTTCAATCTTTACGCCCATCTTCTCAGACTCATCCTCATCCACAATGATTGTCGGTTCCTTGCGCTGGACCATCTTGTAGATTTACATTCTCCACTCATTATGATTGTTGGTCCCTCGCGCTGGACCATCTTTTAGTATTTACATTCTCCATTCATTATGATTGTTGGTCCCTCGCGCTGGACTATCTTGTAGTATTTACATTCTCAATTCATTGTTATGACAACATTAATATCATCTACTATATCAATGCTGACATTGTATGTGTAATGCATGCAATGATGTATGAATGGAATGGGAAATTAATCTAGACTTTTATACCAATGAACTTCTTCAGATGTAACCAAGATATGCTGATCAAATGCACATGTGTATAATTATTATGAATTCTTACACTTCAAAAGTATACCTTAACACACACTTTATGTAATTCTGTGTTCTAAACAAATCATCTCTTTTTATAAGTCAATCTATTTCAACAATGTAAGTATGATGACTTTATACATATTATTGCAGAACTATTAGCACTATCGAAATATTACATAGAAAAACATGCATATTTTGTGCCCATGGCAAAGAATGTAACAAGATCTTAAATGCACTAAAATAACTAAATTAAGCTAACTCCATGAGTAGTATTATATGTACCCAATGTCCGGTGGTTAAATGTGGTTGTGGTTAAAATGTGGTAATGTCTAAATGTGGTTGTGGTTAAATGTGGTTGTGGTTACGCGGTTAAATGTGGTTATTATTAAATGGGTTGTGGTTGTAATTAAATAGTTTAATATTATTGTAGCGGTTAAATTTGGTTATTATAAAATGGTGTTGTGGTTAAGTGGTTTAATTAAATAATTTAATATTAATGAAGTAGTGTGGGAGGAATAATATGAAAAAGGTGATATTGTGGTGAACGTAAAATTGTTTTCCACACAAATCCGTGTACCTCATATAGTGATACTAAATATTTACACTTATGTAATTGTAAAGTTTATTACAACGACAGTCACTTTTAAATTCTTAAGAGATATATAGTAAAAAATAATTTAGTGTTGATAATTATCACAGAATATTATGGAAGTATCAAGATTTTATTGACACCACCAAAAAAAATAAATTGATTTTTATAGTATTTCGGTTCTATATAAGGAGTTAACGCTGCAAAATTTCCTACATTCTTTACCAATCATCAGTACTCTCTAACGCTGCAGACGAATAAATAGTAAGTTATCATTTCATGTTTTTTTTTCATTTTTTTAATAAATGCTATGATGTTATGGGAGATGTAATTAATAAAATATTAAATTATTTATTTTAGAAAATGGCCTTCAATCTACCGCAAGACAACATGATAGCGGACTACATGAAAAAGCTCTCCGTTTTAGAGTATGGAGATGATATTCTCGTAGAACTGGAAGTGGAAGAATCCCTTAACGAATGTGTAAGCATGGATGTAAAACAATGGAAATATTTTTGCGACCATGTTGAACAAATCCAACAAGCCATAAGGCAATACCTGATTCGAGGACGAAATGGTGATTACAAGTTGCACCTAGGGAAAGATTTGTTTCTTTCCGTAAAAACTTGGATCATGTGTGTGGATTTTAGAAAACGGTTCAAAAATGACAATGACTTCTTGAAACCTATGAAGAATGGTGTTGCCTTAACTTTGACGGGTTTAGACCCTAATAAAAGATATCAAGGGGGAAATTCCTGATCTAGAATCTATAATACCATG
>NW_026935017.1:0-6149 GCF_032062105.1 Saccostrea cuccullata
CCCTTTTTTGACCTTAAAAAGTTTTAGTACTTATAAAAAAAAATTTAACCTTGACCATAATTTTTGAACAGAAAGGGGCTAGGTTTCTACTTCACATATGTAATCCTTGTGAAAAAAAACTTTAATTGAATAAAAAAATTTGACCTTTTGATCTTGACCTTGAGTTGACCTACTTTAACTTTTTTACTTTGCCATTACTTTTTAACGGTCAGGATTAGGGTGTTCATCCTTCAAAAAAAAATCAACTTCAATGATAATTTCTAAATAAATGACATATGATAGAATGTTCATATTAGACACAATATGTCATAAAAAATTACATCTCATCCACAAAGAAACCGAAAGCGGGGGACCACAATTCTTTGAATTTGCTTGTTTGTATAATATGTGTTAGGTGAATCTGTAGATATTTTTCTAAAATATACTTGAAACCTAATATTATAATTCCTATTATAAAACAGACAGGGAGTATTGCCGAGTAGAGTGAACATTTTTTCAATTAGGTGTAAAATAATTTTCTGGATGATACAAATGATACTACATGCCTGTATATATTTGTATATTCTTATTTTAATATTGATTTTTTTCTTTATTTCTTCTTGTTATTGTTTATTTCTTCCTCAAACAAATGGACTTAACTTCCCCATAGTTTTAATCATTACATCTGATACATAAGGCGACCTTCTAAGAATGATGCTTAGACTGTAAGCTATATCAGAGACCTAAACAATGTCGCTGGTAGTATGCAATAGCTACCACGGGCAGTTTAAAAGCTGCGGGAGGAAAATGATTTACAGACAGATACTTTTGAAACGAATCTCACCAGCATGTCATTGTGCAACAAAGTCGTCAGCATTTTATTTGTCCTTTGAACGGGTGAAACGTTTAGAATGGCCCTCTTATCGATGAATTTTACACTTAACCAAGCTATCTTCGCAGATCAAGCTTTATTTACCCGTCGTTTCATCTTGAAACCGAAAGTGCGAGTTCTTAAATTTGAAATCTCGATCCCGACTCAAATTTGACATGGGAAAGAAAAAAAAATATTTTATTTTTTTCTGAAAATTCAAAACCTTGAGTTGAGGGTTTGTAAAACTGAAAATAAAATAAATCTTGGCCTTAAATATGCAATTAGATCGGTAGCATATTAACCAGGAGTAAAGGATAAGATGTTCAAAGAGATTCATGCATTTCACTATATTATCATTAGAGCCCCACCCTAAACAAGAACCCCTGACCCAGGGGCCCTGAAATTCACAAATTGGGGGGAGGCAGTCTTATTCAACATACCTATGTACATGGTTAGTTTACTTAATTCCCAGGAGTAGATAAGAAGAAGAATTTTAAAGAATTAATGTATTTTCACTATATAATCAATAAAGCCCCACCCTAGCACTAGAATACCTGACTGAGGGGCCATGAATTTCACAATTTTGGTAGAGGACACCTTATTCAACATAACTATGAACTTGGTTAGTTTATTTAATGCCCATGAACAGAGAAGAAGATTCTCAAAGAATTTATGCATTTTCACTATGAAATCAATTTAGCCCCGCCCTAGCACTATAACCTGACCCTTGGGCCATGAATTTCACAATTTTGGTAGAGGACTCAATGCTGATTACAATCATGGAAACAGTTTGACTGCTTGATGTCCAAGAGTAAAGAAGAAGATTTTTAAAGATTTCATTAATTTAACAGGTTTTTGCCCCACCCCTCAGGCCCCAGGGGGCAGGGACCATGAAATTCACAATTATTGTGAACGATTGGTTTGTCAACAATAACGTTCCAGCCACTGTAAGGTCAAGGTCAAAGGGTCAACGTTTTTGATATCAAATGAAAAGATCCTCTTACAAGAATTAAATATGTAAAATATGAACCACTATCCGTAACCCTTCAAAAGTTATGGTCATAGTTTGCTGTTTAAAAGTACATCAAATTCCAAGGTCAAAATGTCAAAGGATTTAATATCCAATGGATGGTCTTTTTACTAGAATTACAAATGTGACGTATGAAAGCCCTGACCGTTCAAAAGAAATGTATTATCAGTATGGAATCCTCCAAGGTCAATGTCAAAAGGTCAAAGTTGTAGGTATCCATTACAAGAGACCCATGGGCCACATGGTTCACCTGAAAAGCTTTGACCATGCTATTCTTAACCAGATGTCCCCTTTGTAATACCTAAAGTGATTCCATCGTACCCAACGGGTAATAATTTGTACGATTTAAAATCTACACAACCCATGGATGCTTCTACATAAGTTTAAGCTTTTTTGACTCGGTGGTTCTTGAGTAGAACTCTTTTAAAGAATTTTCCTATATATTTCTATGTAAAACTTTGATTAACTATTTTGACCCTGCATAACCCCATAAGGTCATGATTGAAACAATGTTATATCTAAACGACCCGAGAATGCTTCCACATAATTTTCAGCTTTTTTGGCCATAATGGTTCTCGAGAAGATTACTAGAGTTTTTTCCTATATATTTCTATGTAAAGGGTTAGGGTTAGGGTTAGGGCCCCACCCAACCCCCAGGGGTTATGCTTTGAATAATTTAGAATCGAAACTACTCAAGGATGCTTCCACATAAGTTTCACTAGCCGTGGTTCTTGAGAAGAAGATTTTTAAAGATTGTTCCAACCAGGTATATATTTCTATGTAAAACTTTGTTTCCTAATTGTGGCCCCACCCAACCCCTAGGGGTCATGAGTTGAACATTTTAGAATCTACACTACCCTAGAATCCTTTCCACGTAAGTTTCAGCTTTTCTTGTCCAGTGGTTCTTAAGAGGAAGATTTTAAAAGATTTTTCCCAAATATTTCTTTGTAAAATTCTGGTTAACTATTGTGGCCCCGCCCAACCCCCGGGGGTCACGATTTGAACAATTTACAATCTACACTACCCCACAATCCTTTCACATAAGTTTCAGATTTTCTTACCCAGTGGTCCTTGAGGAGAAGATTTTTAAAGACGTTTCCTGTACATTTCTATATAAAACTTTGATTCCTCATTGTTGCCCCGCCAAAGCCCTAGGGTCATGATTTTAACAATTTAGATTCTACACTACCCAAAGATACTTTCACATAAGTTTAAGCTTTTCTTGCCCAGTGGTTCTTAAAAAGAAGATTTTTCCCATTTATTTCTATGTAAAAAATTGATTAACTATTATGATCCCGTACGGTCATGATTTGAACATTATAATATCTAAACGACCCGAGGATGCTTCCACATAAGTTTCAGCTTTTTTGGCCAAATGGTTCTTGAGAAGATTTTTCCCAATTATTTCTTTGTAAAACTTTGATTCCCCATTGTAGCCCCATCCAACCCCCAGGGGTCATGATTTGAACAATTTAGAATCTACACTACCCAAGGATGCTTACACATACGCTTCAGCGTTTCTTACCAAGTGGTTCTTGAGAAGAAGATTTTGATAGATTTTTCCTATATATTTCTATGTAAAACTTTGATTCCCCATTTTAGCCCCACCCAATTGTACAATTTTGGTTAACTATTGTGGCCCCGTCCAACCCCCGGGGGTCACGATTTGAACAATTTAAAATCTACACTACCCAAGGATGCTTACACATACGCTTCAGCTTTTCTTACCAAGTGGTTATTGAGAAGATTTTAATAGATTTTTCCTATATTTTTCTATGTAAAACTTTGATTCCCCATTTTAGCCCCACCCAATTCTACAATTTTGGTTAACTATTGTGGCCCCGCCCAACCCGCGGGGGTCACGATTTGAACAATTTAGAATCTACACTTGCCCAAGGATGCTTCCACATACGTTTCAGCGTTTCTTACCCAGTGGTTCTTGAGGAGAAGATTTTGAAAGATTTTTCCAACATATTTCTATGTAAAACTTTGATTCCCCATTTTAGCCCCAACCAATTCTACAATTTTGGTTAACTATTGTGGCCCCGCCCAAACCCCGGGGGTCACGATTTGAACAGTTTACAATCTACACTACCATAGGATGCTTCTACATAAGTTTTTTTGGCTTTTCTGGTTCGGTTTTTCTTGAAAGGAAGATTTTTATATGATCCGAACCTATTTTTGTCTTTGCTTGATTATCTCCCCTTCTGAGAGGACCTGGTCTTTAATTTCAACAATTTTAATTCCCCCTTATCCAAGGATACTTTGTTATAAGTTTCTTTAAAATTGGCCCATGGTTCTTGAGAAGAAGTCGAAAATGTGAAAAGTTTACAGATGTGACGATGGACAAAATGTGATCAGAAAAGCTCACTTGAGCCTTCGGCTCAACTTCGACCAAGGTCACTGATATCCATTGACCAGTGGATCTCTATGAGTGAAGTAATAGCCAGATTGGGCCAACAGAGAGAAGATATGCTCCAGAGAAGGATTTTTCATATAATTCTGCTATGACCTTGATTTTTGACCTAGAAACCTGGTTCAAGGTCACTGCACGCTGGTTACCCAAAGACACTCTCTGAGTGAAGTATGAGGCAGTTTGGGCCAACAGAGAGAAGATGTGCTCCACACAAAGATTTTTCATATAATTCTGCTATGACCTTGACCTTTAACCTGAGAAACCTGGTTCAAGGCCACTGTACACCGATTTTCCAAAGGCACTCTGTGGGTGAAGTATGAGCCAGATTTGGCCAAGCAGAGAGAAGATATGCTCTGGACAAGGATTTTCCATATAAATCTGCTTTGACCTTGACCTTTAACCTACAAACCTAGTTCAAGGTCACTGCACGCCGGTTACCCAAAGACACTCTCTGGGTGAAGTATGAGGCAGTTTGGGTCAAGGACAGAGATTATGCTCCAGACAATGATTTTTCATGTAATTCTGCTGACCTTGACCTTTAACCTACAAACCGTTCAAGGTCACTGCACACAGGTTACCCAAAGGCACTCTGTGGGTGAAGTATGAGCCAGATTGGGCCAACAAGAGAAAATATGCTCTGGACAAGGATTTTTCATATATTTCTGCTATGACCTTGACCTTTGACCTAGAAACACAGTCCAAGGTCACTGCACATCCATTATCCAAAGGCACTCTGTGGGTGAAGTATGAACCAGATTGGGCCAAGGAAAGAGAAGATAACTATGCTCCGGACAAGAGATCTCGGACGGACTGACGGACGGACAGCCGCACGGACGGACAGACGGACGGACGGACGGACGGAAAGACTGATCACTATATGGCGCCTGCAAAGCGGGGCCCTGATAACGATTAAGAATTTCTAACATTTTTTCGATAGTTTAATGGAAAATACTCTTATAGACGACTGTTTTGTGCCGTCTTCGTGATTTGATTTTATTTTTAAGGTCTTACGTTTCCAACGGAAGACCTTCTACTGATTCTGTTGGTAAAGATTATTAGGGTCTTCCGTCTCCAACGGAAGACCCTTCTATTATTCTATTGTTTCTTTTTCACTTTTATTCTTATTAGGGCTTTTCGCTTTCAGGCGAAAAGCCCTATTGTTTTCGTCTTGTTTTATTATTATTATTATTATACTTAACAGATTTATGATCGTGATTTAAAGAACATCATTGGAGATATGTAATTTATAACATATCCAATAGACAGCATATCTGAAAGTCTCGCGTAAGTAAGGTTTTGTACTTCCGGAATTGTCACTTCCGGTATTTATCAGTCAGAAACTAAAAATTCTTTAAACCCTAAAACTTTCTTTATTTTACATGCAATTTCGTTTAAAATTTGGGAATATATTCCTCAAAATATTCTCTACAAAAAAGTCATCGTTAGCGTTTTTGCACCTATGGTATATTTTTGTGTTATAGGGCTCCAAAGTTAAGAAAAGGGGGGATTGAAATTTAAAATTTTGAAATCAATGTAGGAAATTTATTTTGAAGATTTTATATTCTTAACCGAAGTAAATAAAGGCAGAAATGTGAGTTTCATGTCCATCAGAGCAGAACTTCCGGTTCCATAAGTCTTTGAAAATTGTCTATGGGAATTTCTATAGTAAAATAAAATTATTTCTGCTCCATTATCTCAAAAAAGGAGCAAGCAATTCTTGTAGAAATTACAGGGAATAATTGATTTAGGATTGTCTTCAGGTGAAAAGGTTATGAAAACCAAATCCCTTACAATCAGGGATTTTTAGGGGTCAAATTTAAAATTCGTTTTTTCACTGTAACTTTTTTATTTGT